>NC_091137.1:41153587-41467462 GCF_041381155.1 Argopecten irradians | reverse complement strand
GAACATACCGGCTTCACACCATCGGCACATTGTTTTGTAACTCAAAATAATAATGAATTAATTGTCTTGCTAAGACATATAAACAAAGTAATCTTTTAAGAGACATTTTTGAAATACAAATGCAGAACGTAGAATCCCTTAATGGACATTTTTAGTGTAGTTCATGTGTATTGAATTACTACTATTAAAGGTTTGAACATTATGTGGAAATGCGCCGTGCAGCGGAATTTTTTTTAGAATGAAGTACGAAAATTGTGCAGGAGGACTCTTTTTTTCTTTCAAATTTGCATTTTTAGAACATTACAGTCGGCGAAAATGGGAGGGGGGGGGGGGCAAAAAGACATGTTTGCCCCCCCGTCCTGGGGAACGGGGGGCAGTTGCCCCCCTGCCCCCCCCCCCGCTTCCTACGCCCCTGTATAATCTTAGATATAAGATTCCTTATAGACGTATAATAACATTTTTTTATTTGATAGTGAGAGTTGAAAGCATCTTATTGTGTTTACATTTCACTGTTTAAGGAGAAAGCAGCGCTGGGAAAAGCAGCTTCCTTAATCTACTGATCGGAAGAAACGTCTACCAGAGTTAGCACGTCCCTGTACACACTGCATGTGTTGCATTAAGCAAGGTCCGAACCTTGAAGCACACGTCAGCTCGTTTGATGGCTCTAACTCGTGCGAGCCCCAAATCATAAGCGCAGATGCATTATCTGATGAGGAGTTCCAAGAGAAAGTACAGGACCTGGTGAATAAAGGCAATTGTGAAAATGCCTCTGACAGATGTATTGAGATCTTTGTACCTAGTACTTTATTAGAGGTAGAACATAGTACTCATTTTTATTACTATCTGGTTATCATAATATTTTCAGCAATCATACACATTCACTGAAAATGTCATTCTTTGAGTGAACATATTCTCCACTACATTACATATTTCATTTTGCTAGTTTTATACCCGTGTCGATCGAAACCTGAAAATAAGCATTTTCTGCATAGAATAAACAACGCTATTACTTCTGACCAAGCTTAGAAAATTGACCCTACATGTAGGGCGTTTACTTTCATTTTTCCATACGTCTCCCTTGACACCACCTAACTTTTGGCCTTTAGTTGAGCGTTCACCCATGTGGGAAAGACCCTGGGTTCTGTCCCTGGTTGAGACACGTTATATTATAGTCTTGCTGAGCGCTCAGCAAAAAGGCGTAGGACAGCTGGGTTTTCCGATGTTGCTGTCAGTGTGACTGGGTGGTTTGTGCTTGTTCTGTGTCTTTGCCAGCATGCTACAGTAGGATAACATTATAAAGATGGAAAATGTTCACCAATATTATTAACAGACACAACACGAACATACTGTAATCTACCCATCGGCACTTCCGGTGAGGCTACGATTTCTCTGTCTTACCCAGTACAATACAGTCTGCACGCGTAGAACGTATTCACGTAATAAACCTGAAGTTGTAAAATGTTCGACTCGTTAATAAAAATATGTATTATTATTATTATTATTATGTAAAACGTCATTTGCAAATTAATATTAAACCTGTGCTGTCAAATTGGACAATTGTCCAATCATCTTTGACCCCAAGCTCGTGCTCCACGCGCGTGCTGAACTTTGTCCGTATGATCATCGTAATCGGAAATCCAAATAAGTTAACATATTACGTTGACGTTTACCCGATAAAAAGACGATTGAAATGGTTTTGATACAATATGTGTTTATATTTCTTTGACTTTTTATATTTCAAAACTATTTATATTCTAGTTATTAAATACTTAAGAAGTGCTAAAACTTATCTTTAGGTGAGAATGAGTTGAGTGTCTCAGTACATATTTCTTGGTGGACACATGTATTTGTATATCAGATTTCCATTGGCTTAAAATGAAATATTTTTTATAAAGATGAGCCTATACCTGTGTTTAACATTGTCGACTCTTAATATTTCAGGACAATATTTGCCTTGTAGACACACCTGGATTCGGTGAAAATAAACGCTTGACGAGGTCACTGGTGAAGTACCTTCCCAAAGCTATAGGGATCATCTTTATTCTCAACACTACAGTGTCCCTCGGGATCGCTGACGACAGGGTGAGTTAAGTTCGAACTATTTATTATCGATAAATGTCTGACATGAAAACATGATTATCATTGCTTTTTTCGGTGTACAAGAACTGGAAGCATGTGAAATACTTTCGTTAAAACTCTGTTTGGCTTAAAAATCTTCTAATAGCCGTTTTGGGTTTTAAATTATTGTTTTCTTAAATGCACTAAATAATAACGTTTCAGCGCCCAAAATTATCAAGAATTCATTCTATTAATGAAAACATGTAACGTTAAAGGGAACCTAAAAAAGCCATGTAAATTTGAGTAAAATACATATTTAAGGCGTGTCAGATACCTTACTAAGTAATATATATCAGTTATTGTGCAAATGTGTCAAATAAAATAATTATAATGGAAATTCCATCTTTCTGTATTTTTAATCGGACCGGTCGAATGAGTAGTGTTGAACTTTAGTTACCTCCCACAATGCACTACGCAAATTAAATGAATGTAAACAAAATGGTGGGTTAAAAACGTGCGTAAAGCGAACGCAAACGAACTCCGATAGGGGCCGCGGTGGCCGAGTGGTTAAGATGTCCCGACATATTACCACAAGCCCTCCACCTCTGGGATGCGGGTTCGAATCCCATGTGGGGCAGTTGCCAGGTACTGACCGCTGGCCGGTGGTTTTTCTCCGGGTACTCCGGCTTTCCTCCACCAACAAACCTGGCACGTCCTTACATGACCCTGGCTGTTAATAGGACGTAAAACTAAACAAACCAAAAAACAAAACAAAAAAAGAATTCCGATAGAAAACAGAGTACGTCAAGAGTCAGTAACGTGCGCTATTGGGAAAGTAGGTAAATATAAATGGATCGCCGAAATACAAAAGACGGGAACAACTTCCCACTTTATACTTGCGTGATGTACATAATTATGTGCAATAAGTCAAGAACCTTCCTTCGCGGTGCCCTGTCGAATGTTTGACTTTTGACTTATCATTCTTACGCTAAATACAAATTGTTTTTTAACAAACATTAACAAATATGGCTTAAACTTCATTTGTCAACCATCGTAAATTAGAAAATAATCTTAAAATTTGGAAAACTAATTCCTTGTCATGTCACCAAGTTTGTTGTTCAAAATAACCTCGCTTTCGGCCAGCTTTCGTGTTCCAAAAATAGAATATGACGGTCTATTTTCATCATTTTTGGGGTAGGTATTCCCCACGTTTTCCTGTCGTTTTAGATAACCAATCACGGTATTAAAATATTCAATAAACATGTGAAAAACATATCTAAGCATACAGAACAACTTATTTATGGAAGGTCCATACTTTTGAAAACCGCGCCAGTTCATATGACGCGAAACCGGAAGCTGCCGAAGTTGTTTCGAATTCCAGAATGGTTTCCGATTAGACTGGTTCCCTTCCCTTAGTTCTCTACTCTCCGCCAGGCTGCGCTCCGCTCACTAGGGACCGGTAGACTGGTTCCCTTCCCTTAGTTCTCTACTCTCCGCCAGGCTGCGCTCCGCTCACTAGGGACCGGTAGCGGGTAACCATGATGATTTTTTTGATTGGTCAATCTACATATCCGGTTCGCTGGTACCACTTTTTTTAGACGTGGGAAACCCCTTTACGCACGAAGCGACGGAACTTAACGTAAAGAATAAATAATTTATTTGAACGATATATAAACAAAATTAAATAAGATCTTAAGTTTTGAAATCATTTCGTGCTAACAGAGTTTAGAGTGTTCATAGGAACGACGTTAATGACGTTATTTTCTCTTAACGGAAGTAGCCGTCTCCATGATGACATATCATGCTCAGAAATGATGCGCACTACTCTGGAGTTGGAATTCCCACTCAAGATGGCTACCCGCTACCGGTCCTCAGTGAAGCGTACGCAAGGGAGGTAACTGAGGCGGGAACCAGTCTACCGGTAGCGGGTAACCATGATGATTTTTTTGATTGGTCAATCTACATATCCGGTTCGCTGGCATCACTTTTTTTAGGCGTGGGAAACCCCTTTACGCACGAAGCGACGGATCTTAACGTAAAGAATAAATAATTTATTTGAACGATATATAAACAAAATTAAATAAGATCTTAAGTTTTGAAATCATTTCGTGCTAACAGAGTTTAGAGTGTTCATAGGAACGACGTTAATGACGTTATTTTCTCTTAACGGAAGTAGCCGTCTCCATGATGACATATCATGCTCAGAAATGATGCGCACTACTCTGGAGTTGGAATTCCCACTCAAGATGGCTACCCGCTACCGGTCCTCAGTGAAGCGTACGCAAGGGAGGTAACTGAGGCGGGAACCAGTCTAGGTTTCCGATACGCTACGACATTCCACTTGGATATTTTTTTTCAATAGGTGAAAATTGTCTACATATAATATCGAATGTTTAAAATCATTAGATAAATCAAATAAAAGCAATGAAATGAATATTAGATGATATCTCTGAGGTTTTTGCGGTCCCTGTCGTAAATGGGGATGGATTTTCAAACACCGGATGTAACGTTCGTCGCTATAAATGATAAGAGGGGACCCGTCCGGACCGAACTTCCGGAATTCTTAAAAAAATCGCCTACGGATTTCATGAAAAAAACACAAAATTTGGAGAAAAAAAAATAAGCAGACGTTAACCAGATACGATAACACAAAAACGAATGACCTGATGTGTAATGTTTTTTTTTATTGCATGATTTTAAAAAGATAGTCAAATATGACCCTGGATGAAATTGGGTTAGGGTTGTGAGTTACAAACTTCAAGCTTACAAAATTGTTAAAATTTGATCGAGGACCCCATGTTTTATATAATATTTGAAAAAATATATTACCTTGGGTATATCATATAAAACTTATGTAAAATTGACAATGATTTTCATTTCCTTTTTTGCCTATTCATCGATTTTTCAGGGGCGAAAATATGGCAAAACATGTTAATTACGTATAGAAACGGTCCTCGGTAATAACGAAAAATTACTAAGCATTTGTAAAAATACAATAGTTTTTTATATTGTTCTATCGTTAGAAATTAAGGACAAAACATCACCAGGATTGAGACTACATTCACCCTAATATTCCGGAAAACATATTTCAAGAATTTTTCTATTTTCGGCCAGCAAATGTGTACGGATGGTATATTTCAAACTCAAATCAGTCAAACCTCGATGATTCGAATTTCGATGAATCGAATTTCTCGCTGTATCGAACTTTATGTCTGGTCCCGAATTTCTTCACTATATAACATTACTAACTAACCCATGTATGAATCGAAGTTTTATGAATCGAAGTTCTCGATGTATCGAACTTTTTTCATGGACCATTTGTTATAGAATCATAGGTAACTGACACTCGATGATTCGAATAAAAAATTACCTGTACAGATCAGGTGTTCGCCCATACCCCGCGGCATGCTGTCACACCTAGCTGTCTCGCGACGGCCCTTCGCCGGACAATAGGGATTATGACAGCTTGTGTTGCTAGCTTGATATCATCCAGATAATCAATATCACTAATCCGGCCGATACCCGATGCTTGTGTTTTTACAAGCTGCGTTATTAAATCATTAGTACGGCAAAGATACGGTTAGTCGTTTTTGATGTTCGCCGCCGCCATTGGTGTGAGCGGTTTGTAGAATTTACGGAACGGTAAAAAGCGAGCCACATTCTTTAGTAACTCATACTCAAAACTGTTACATTTGCACAACTTTGGCATAAAATATTGGAGCAAATCGATCATTCTAAATCGAAGTATTTTGTAGGTGTTGTAGCGCTTTCGGTTCCTCCTTTTTAGTTTCGTTTTTACAACGTGTTTTCCGTTTTTATATTCATTCCGTAATATTAACCATCGCTTAAATAGTCACCAAACGAACACTTGTACATGGGTTAGGCCTAGTACACGTAAGTCTTGTTTATAATATAACGTATGTATTGCTAACGATAGCAATACATGTGATTAATTGCATACTTTCGTTTTTATTTTATTTTGCTTGTGGTAAATACAATGATGATAAAGTTTACGGAACGGAGACGACATGTACACAGTTGGTCATGGTAAAAAAAACATCGGTCTTATTTCAACCACGAATAATTCGAAGTCTCGATGTTTCGAAGTTTCTCTGACGGTCCCTTGAACTTCGATACATCGAGGTTTGACTGTATCTCAAAAAGTAGTTCAAGAATACCCATTTTCTATACAGATTTGAAATCTGCATGAAAAATGCAAGAAAATAATAACTGTTAGAAAAAAAATGACATGGTTTTCCCAAAAGTATAGAGCTACCTTAAGGTTCATGTCCCTTTACTAGAAATATAATACTTTGCATCCTTTGATTTATCATTATATGAGCAATATAAGGATATATCATTTTTCTTCATAAAACTATCCTACGGTAAGTTACCTTTCAGTTGACAACTTTACCTGTCATAGATAAACAAAATGCTAGCCAGTTAGAGTTTTTAAAGTAAAATCATGGTCGACATACACGACATGTTGTCAAATATTCAAATTGAACACGACTATTGCTGGTACCGCATCTACATGTAGCATATACACGGTAGAATTTTGTTTATCTTTCAACTACACGTGGTTTTTTAAAAATAAAACCGGAAGCGAAGTTGATTGGCTGCCGTTTGCTCTACTAAATGTGTATACGGCGGCCATTACAAATGTGTGAAATAGAAGGGTCTCGGAAGTATTTCATTGTACACAGTTGTTTAATTTCATAAATGGGATGTAACATGGGGGCAAAGGAGTACATAAGATCCTAATATAAAGGTATGTGTACGTTTTCCCGGCATTGCATGGACGATATATTAGAAATATGCCGCTGACGTAGCGTAGGCCAAATCTGGCCTACGATTTCACATTTTTAAGAGGTACCGCGAGCTGACTATATATTAGGCAAAAAAAAAACAAAAAAAAATTAAAAAAAGCCTAATAATATAGGCAGATTTAGCGGACTAATGCCCCTGGGGCCTTTTGAATTTTTAAAGATATCTTACAGGTTCACAGTCGCATTACTACAAAATGCACCTGGGTTTTGTTAAATTGGTTCATGGGCAAAAGTAAATGGTAGGTGTAACAGGTCTTTCTTTTGTATTTGATTTATTTAAATTCATTTACTATAAATATTTTTATTTTTATTATTTTTTTAAATGAATTCACACCAATGTTCTAAAAATATGATACTGTTGCCATTTTTTATAAACGTGATTAAGAGATCCTGAAATTGTATACTAATCCGAAATAAATAATTAATATAAATGTTTTTTCTTGCGAATCACAAACAGTCATGATCATATGATCGGCAGCTTTCATTTTGCAAAACAATTTTCGTCCCATATTAAGCCCTGGCAGTAATTCCCTGAAGGATTGAATAGATGTCTTGATATTACTTAGCATAAATTATATCAAGTTGAACCAGAATTAGATAAACAACAAGACAATATTAAAGTTTTCCCTTGTAATGGATGTCGTCGATATAAGTATAATCTTGGTGTCTCTCTGAGGGTCATTTATCGCGGTCAAGGTGCCCTTTTCTAAACCAAGCATCGTGTTCTTTTTCCTGTGAGAAACACTATTGAAGTGACTGTATCTGCTAAGGAACTTAATGTGAAGTTTCCCAATAAACATTCGATATTTGAAAGGAAGAGGGAAAACAAGAGAAAAGCAGAGACAAAATCCCTCTTTCCATTGTCATATATTGCAACGAAAATAATGTGTTCTTAAAGAGGATAATATGCTTGATACATTGTTTTTTTGATATTTTGAAAGGGTGTTCTCATCATTGATGAAATTAAACGGCTACATGAAGAGGGCAAAATTCCTTCTTTTGACACAACAAAAATGTTATTCATCGTTAACAAATGGGACCAAATTAAAGTAAAAGAACGAAAAGTCCACAGGAGTGAAATCATCGGGAAAATGAAGACAGTCTGGCCACATTTTCAAGAAGAGCAATTGTTGCCACTTAGCGTACAATACGTAAGTAAAACCCAATTTGTGACAACAAAAATATCAATGTTTTATTGTTTATATACAATGTAGATCATTTAACGCGTATTTTGTTTAAATACGTTTGTAACACCTTTGGGGCTTTAAACTGAATGTTTAAAATCAAATATTAAAACTAAACAGTACATACCCTTTAAACATAGTCTCTTGAAAAGCTATTTAGCGTCTTGTGGGTAGGTATCTACTCTAATGTCACATTTTTTAGCGAATCTGACGTTGTATATACGTGTATGTCGTTTTCATAAAAGCCATTTATTCCGTGTTGTTGATACACATACCAAATTAGTTTTCAAATTGGCGAAAAATATATAAGCGACTGATCATATTTCTTCATACCATTTTAGGTTTTTTCAATATTTACTTCAGGAAATAGCATAAAGCATAAGTGTGTTTTTATGCCCACATTAACAAATCTCATTTTATCACGTTATCGTAAAGGTTGTCCCATAAATAATGTTTCACTTTTAAAGTTCATTCTATTTTCATTTTTTTATGCATTATTTTGGAGTTTGAATATCAAATTGCCAGTATGAAATGGAGAGATAGAACGACAACTCTGTTACAACAGAGTTTTCGTTCTAGAACGAAATGTTAACACGGCTAAATAAACCTATCAACCCGCTTATTTTTCGCGATTTGGGTAATAAGGAAACTAACCGATATATTTTGCTGAAATCTTTAATGTTAGTTAATCTCAGCGTGATCTATCGATTGAATTAATCGTGTCAGCAACGAAAATTCATTAAAGGTGATATTTTTTAGGTCAAACAGGCAAAAATCGTCATTTTGACCACTGGTTTCTGTTAAATTCGTCCTAGTGAAATAACTGATAAACTTAACAATCTGAAACTCTACACATAAATAGTCCTTGTAATTCTGAAGAAAACCGTATTTCTGATTTTTGGAAATGTGACATACAACGACCACAATACAGCCTTGAATAATGGTAGTATTTTGCAGGTTCTCGGCAGTCCGCCTAGAGAAACTTTTTCATTCAAAGGAAAGACCCAAGGTACGGATATTTGGCCTGTAGCATGCTGGGATGAATGGCTATAAAGTTGAAGTTGAAGTGAATGACCTTGACTTTCATTCAAGGTCACAGTGGTCAAAAAGGCTAAAATCTTTAAATGAATTCTTACAGTACTTAATGCGTGTAACATTCCCTCGAAACGAGCGCGAAACGCAAAACGCAAACGAAATGTTAAACGAAAACGAACGAAAACGCAAACGAAAAACGAAAAACGCAAACGAAAAACGAATAGCGTAAAACGAAAAACGCGTTTCGTCAAGCACTAAACGCAAAACGAAAAACGCAAACGAAAAACGAAAAACGTAAACGAAGTGAAAGCGTGACCGGAAGACCAGAATGCAATCATAAATGTCGATCAGGACTACGGTAGCTTAGTGATCCGGATTCTGAAAGCGATATCTATTTTACGTTCGCAATTTTGATTTAGTACGATTTATCATTATGAAAAATATATCGTGTCTTAGAAAATATACAATTGTTATAAATATATTACCAATAAGTATGTGATTACGCATATATATCCAAGCATCAATACATTTTTTAACTTATAAAGCGAGATTTTAAAAATAATTATAAAACATGCATGTGTACAAATAGTCTTCAATTAATGCTAGTATCTATAAGTCTGCTCTGAATTCGTCACACATATTGTTTTATAGAAATTATCAGTTTCAGAAAAGAAAACACTTCAGAAGAATTTCTTATTTTAGTGTACATGTAGGTATTGTGTACATGTGTACATGTACGTTTGACTACTGCAAGTATAAACACTAGGTCTAGCGGTTAGGTAGTTATGTATTACATGTATACATATGACTCCAGAGGAGGTCCCCGGACCTGTTATATAGATATCAATGTGGACACTCACCTGTAGCATTTACCCGACCCATTGGGAGGTCTTATATATATTTGCTTTATAATTCACGGACAACACAACACCCTACCCCTCCCCATCCCCACTCCCCCTCTCGATTTACCTGCTGTCATTTATACCATTTGTTATTTGACAGCGGCATATTTTGATTTTGTGTCAACTTGTATCACACCTGGTCAAGTGCAGTCACCCATGAACAATGGCTCACTGATAACCTCAGACGCGCACGGCCCCTCACATGTTTGTGTAGGCAACGATATATAATACGTGACCCTGTACATGTACAATTGTACCAAAGCATACAACGAAAACAACAATGTTGTGTTATTCTAGTCATTACAGAAAACCAGGTCTATGGTGATTTTAATTTATTCCTCATGTGTTTTGTTACATCAGCATATCAATAATATATATATATACATGATCAATTATATCAATGACGAATACGTGTAAATACAAAGATGCAGTTGAATGTATCAACTGTCAGTTCGTGTTGGACGATTATGTATATATATATATGTCAATTATGATTTGATATCTATTGACTTCGGTACGTTTAATTTTACATAAAATATGTAAAAAAAAGTATTCGTTTTAAATACTGTATTAAGCGATGGTTGAGATATTATTAATTGTGTTATTTTATTATTAGAATAGTGTGTATCACTAGAAAATAACGTGATTCAATGCTAACAGTGATGAGTCGGATATATTTTTTTTATAATGCATGCACCAGTGATGACATGAGTTATGACCAGCAGTACGGCGTCCTGTGGTGTGAGTTCACACCTGTCTGTAATCCTTCAGTCCACTTTATCGAGCCCCGCGGGTGTTACAAGTGTACATTGTACCTGTCCCCCTGTAGCACATGCACGTGTATAGCTAGTGCTATACAAGTCCTTGCAGAAAGGTATACAAATGATCCTTACTATCAAACAATGTGTGTACGTTACACGTACTAAATGTAATTAATGTCTAGATACAAAAGGATTAAAAAAAATATTTGTGTATGTTTGCTACATTGTTTTGAACACGTAAATTTATCGGCCTACACCGTCATTTGACTCCACTTTTAGTTTAGCCAACACATGCGCAGTCAACCATTCTTAATCAAATATCAATGAATAACATCCGGTAAACGAATTGGAACGCAAACGCACGCAAACGAAAACGAACGAAAGCCAAAACGAATCAAAACGCAAACGAACGCAAACGAAATCGAATCAAAACGCAAACGAACGAAAACGCGAAACGCAAACGAAAAACGCTCGACGAAACAAAACGCAAACGAAACTAAACGAAAGAAACGCAAACGAATCTAAAACGCGTTTGAGGGAATGTTAGACGCATTAAGTACTGTACAACAATCCGGATGTCATTACAATATTGGTTCAAATTGGGTTTGCGGCATGCTGGGATAAAGGTCTGCCTAGTTTGTTCAAATAAATGACATTGACCTTCATTCAAGGTCACAGGGGTCAAATAGGCTAAAAGATTTTAAACAACTTCTTGTGAATAATTAATTAAGAAAACCTAGAGACCTGATATTGGGTCTGTGGCATGCTTAAATAAATGATTACCAATTTGTTCAAATAAATGACCTTGACTTTCATTCAAGGTCACAGGGGTCAAATAGGCTAAAATCTTTAAACGACTTCATGTGAACACGTAAGAGGCCTAGAGACCCGATATTGGGCCCGTGGCATGCAGAGATGAATGGCTACAAAGTATCGTCAAATGAAGGACATTGACCTTCATTCAAGGTCACAGAGGTCAAATAGGCTTAAAGATTTTAAACAACTTCTTGTGAATAACTGAGAGGCCTTGAGATCTGTTATTGGTTCTGTGGCAAGCTAGAATGAATGGCTACCAAATTTGTTGAAATAAATAACATCGACTTTCATTCAAGGTCACAGGGGTCAAATACGCTACAATCTTTAAACGACTTCATGTGAATAAGTAAGTGGCCTAGAGACCTGATATTGGGCCGATGGCATGCAGAGATGAATGACTACCAAGTTTGTTCAAATGAAGGACCTTGACCTTCATTCAAGGCCCAGGAGTCAAATTGGCTAAAATCTTTAAACGACTTCATGTGAACACGTAAGAGGCCTAGAGACCCGATATTGGGCCCGTGGCATGCAGAGATGAATGGCTACAAAGTATCGTCAAATGAAGGACATTGACCTTCATTCAAGGTCACAGGGGTCAAATAGGCTTAAAGATTTTAAACAACTTCTTGTGAATAACTGAGAGGCCTTGAGATCTGTTATTGGTTCTGTGGCAAGCTAGAATGAATGGCTACCAAATTTGTTCAAATAAATAACATTGACTTTCATTCAAGGTCACAGGGGTCAAATAGGCTAAAATCTTTAAACGACTTCATGTGAATAAGTAAGTGGCCTAGAGACCTGATATTGGGCCGTGGTAGCAGAGATGAATGACTACCAAGTTTGTTCAAATGAAGGACATTGACCTTCATTCAAGGTCACAGGGGTCAAATATATATGTAGGCTGAAATCTTTAAACGACCTCTTGTGAATAACTAAGAGGCCTAGAGACCTGATATTGGGTCTGTGGCATGCTGGAATGAATGGCTACCAAGTTTGTTCAAATGAATGACCTTGACCTTCATTCAAGGTCACAGGGGTCAAATAGGCTAAAATCTTTAAATGACATCTTCTCAAGAACCAAAAGGCCCAGGGTGCTCATATTGGGCCTGCGGCATGCTTGGATAAAGGGCTACCAAGTTTGTTCAAATAAATTATCTTGACCTTCATTCAGATCAAATAGGCTAAAATCTTTTAAAAGACCTCTTGTGAATAACTGAGACCCCTAGAGACCTGATATTGGGCCTGTGGCATGCTGGGATGAAGGACCCAAGTTTGTGCAAATGAAGGACATTGACCTTCAATCAAGGTCACAGGGGTCAAAAAGGCTATAATCTTTAAACAACGTCTTTTGAATAACTAAGAGGCCTAGAGACCTGGTATTGGTCTTGTGACATGCTGGAATGAATGGCTACCAAGTTTATTAAAACAAATGACCTTGACGTTCATTCAAGGTCCAGGGGTCAAATTAGCTTAAATCTTTTGAACGACTTCGTGTGAATAACATAAAGGCCTAGAGACCTAATATTGAGCCTGTAACATAAATGACTACCTTGAGACTGGATATTGGATTTGCAGCATAGTGGGGATCAAGGGACCTTCATTTATGGTCTAATTCATTTAATATATCTGGACCTGGACTTCTAATGAAATAGGTTTTTTGTATTGCCTTAACTGTGTGCCATAACTTTATTCTTTGAGGTGTTGTATTGTGCCAATAGAAGGATGACCATTAAGGCCCATCGGCCTCTTGTTCATAACCTAATGGAATTGGTCCCAGTTAAGAGTAACAACAAGAGTTATCTTCCCTTTCTCTTCTCTCTTCATTTATCCGCAACACTCCTTCAAGTGTCGCCCCTACTAGTATTTGAAATGTTTTTGGATTAATGTAAATATATATTACAAAGATGTTCGATCATTATTGCCATTAGTAACAGTTTTCATGGAGCGTGACATTTTCAAAAAATGTGCTCCTGGTCCTTTCTGTTTATATCACTGTCGCAAACCCTTGTCTTGCAACAACTGCTGCGCACATGTCTCTGAGAATGCCGATGATTTTCTTTTTGATTGCTATTTTGAGGTCATCAGTATTTGTTGGCATAGGTTGAATGCAGGACTATCCTTCAGATAGCTCCACCTCAGAGAGAAGTCCCAAATGGCTAAGGTCTAGAGAATGCTGTTGCCATACAAATGCGTTCTTGTAAGATATATACCGATCCGTGAAATGTTGAGGCCACTTTAATGACACAGCGAGCCGTATTTTGTGTTGACACCATACTGTTGGAACCATACTGAATTGATATCTCTTCAAAGCAGGCAGATATCAGTAGCCTCAGGAAGCGTTCTTAGTGAACAGAGGCATCATCATCAAAGAAAATGGACCAATAATTCCAGATGAGTCCAGGGCTGCCCAAACAGTAATCTTCTTATCATAAAAGGGTTTTACATATGCAGTATTTGGTATTAGATTTATTCGGTTAGTTAACCTGAATACAGTGTTGGTGTTACTTATCGATATTTGTGCCTATTTGTAATGTTAATGCAACCTCATGGTGCTATGTAATAAACATGGCCGAAGTCGAAGCAGACGTGTTTGTTCTATGTCACATGAAAACAGAAAAGGGTCAGTAAATACAACAACATGGTCAAATTTTGGTTTTCAGAACTCAAAAATCGACAATTTTGTTTATTTACCACATTTCATTAAGTAACTGAACTTCGTCTGAAAACTCAATATTACCAAAAACGTCATCTGGCTGCCGAGAGATCCAGTTTGCAAATTCAAATCTATTATCAATATCTGATTGTTTCAAATGCTGCATAACACTAACCTTGCATGGCTTCAATTTCAAATCAAATTGAAGCATGCGGTATACACTCATCCGGCTAACTGTTCCAATTAAATCCTTCATGACATTTCGTACTGACCTTCTGGTGTTTTCGTAATCACAATCTGAACAGCGTCAATATTTTCATTATTGCACACACATTTAGGCCTACCAGTATTCCGATTCCCTAAAATTCCATTTCCTTCAATCCTCTTGATAATTCTGTATAGCTTCATTCTATATAATTTTCCAATTTCTGGTTGTCTCTTCTTCCTGATGACTTGTGTTTCTGATTTTGTTTCATAAAAAACATTTTACTACATCTACCTGATACTGTTTTCTTTGTGTGATGGTACCTTCAATGACTAATAGTAGTAATATATTGATGACATCATTGATGACGTTATCATTTTGCCAAATGACGTCAAATATTTTCACGTGATTTTTTCAAACAAAACTTCCTATTGTATGCCTTTAAATTCCAAATTATTTTTGAAAAATTATGTACAGGTCAAAAGTTATATCATTTTAAAAGTGTAACATAACTTATGTACGTATTTCAGTGATCGCATCGACCATAACAACTTGCTAATTATTTACTGAAATCTTCTTTGTGAAAAAAGTACGTAACTCATGAAAATAAGTAGTTGGGAAAAGGTAGGCTAAAGTCGGTACAATGAAGTTAATATATCCAGTTTACTTTCTTATGAAATGAAAAAAAAAATTCCCGTCAGAATCAAATTTCACGTCAGATTCAAATTTCCCGTCAGAATCGCTCTGCATGAGAAGAGGTTAATTTATATGATAGGAATCCTAAAATGTTCTGCCGGCTGACTATATTCGTGTTGACATTTCCACGCAGCCTCGCTTTCAGAGAGGTAGGCAAATTCATTTTCAGAAAAAATCTAAATACTAAACTTACATGGGGCTTTTCCATAATTTCAATGGTCAAAAGTGGACAAAGTAAGCAGAACTTGACCATCTTTTTTTATATGAAGGGACTTTTGGAAAGCAAATGAACGCATTTAGACTGGTTTTCTTTGCCTCACTATTTACTTCAACGAAAACATATTTTACAGGTTTTAAAGCTGCAAAACACAAACACTATACCTGAAGACTACAAATCAGCGGCAGAAGATTACCAAGCCGTCCTTAACAAGATTCACGAAACAGTTGAGCACTGTGGCAACGCACGGTCGGAAGTCCACAGAAGGTACATATACTAGTGTATAGTATTTAGGATATGATTTGTAATGATAATAAAGTCAATATCGTACGCAGTGAGAAATGAGAGCAATCTTTAGTGACTCGTTATTTGTTTTTTGTTTTTTTTTCAAATTACGAAGCAGCTAAAATATCCTAAATTTGTCTGATGGGAAAATGCCAAGGACTTCGAAATGTCTAGAAACGAAACTAAAAACCAAAAATAAAAAGGTTTGACAATAATTAAGTAATTATAATTTAGTTTAAGGATTATAATAACCTATAGTCATCATGCTTCCTCCGTCGTTGTTCGCTATGTGCAGTTAATTTTCACATTTTATACCTCTCCTAAAGTTCCACCCTTGGGATTCTGCTGAAACTTGCCTGATAAGGTCCAGACATGGTACCGACATAGTGTTGTTATTTATTGGGTTAATCCGATATTCGAAATGACCGCCACAGCCGTCATCTGAAAAACACATTTTGAGTTTTTTTTTATCAAATAAAAAATCATCATCTTAAAATGTATTTACTTCTTTTCGCATTTAACTGATGTCAATTTTCTAGTTGATGACTGTTTAGCCCACCATCATCAGATAGTGCGCTATTCAAATCGGGGCCGCAGTACTGGTACTGACTGCTCTTCGTTGGTTTTTCTCCGGTTACTCTGGCTTTCCTCCATTAACAAAGCTGGCATGTCCTTACATGACCCTCACTGTTAATAGGACGTTAAACTAATAAAACCATTCAAGTCGCCTTTCGACCATGGTCCAACGTTCGTCCGTCATTCCGTTCCTCCGTCCGTTAACAGTTCTTGTTATCACTATTTTTCTGAAAGTACTGCAGGGATTTTTCTCAAATTTCATATGCATGTTTTACTAGGAACGTAGTTGACCGATCGGTCAACAAGATGGCCGAGAGACAGCCATCTTGGATTTTGATAGTTGAAGTTTAAGAATCTTGAAAGTCTTGAAATGAGCATAGATAATTATGATATCACAATGGAAAACATTGGTAAAAAATATTTGTGTTACAATAAATATAATGATTTAAAAAAAAAACAATTTTTGGCTTTATACATATGTTTTCATAGCAAACCTATCATTATTTTTAGACTTGTCTCCAACTTTGGTCCTAGGATGACTAAAACACAATATCAAAAAAATATTTCTCTTCAAGAACACTTTCTATTTTGTGCTGAAGGTTCCTGTTCAAGTTGCTGAAACATATGAAAACCTTCGTATATGCAACGGTAGCCAACACAATATTATCGCTTGAGGAGAAACAGAAGAAAGTTGAAATTATAAAAGGCCTTATCACTGACATGGAATCCACATACGAAAAGGTATGTATGTTAGATATCGACACGCTTTCAATATTTTATTGCATATACACCGCATGTAAAATTCTTGTTTATTCGATATGATGACGTGTTTGCGACATGACATATCTATGACGTTAACATATTACAAAGAAAATTTAAAAACTAAAACAATAGTCGGATGATATTCTGAATCAGATGGAGTTGTGTTTCAAACTGATAGCAAATAATATGCCTGTATTTCAAATAAAGGATGTCCTTAAACCCAATACCTTTTCACTTCAAAAGTTGAATATTTCTTTAAAACAATAATAACATAAGAAAAATTTATGTCGATGACCTAAGAATGAGGTTGAAAACACCAATTTATTTTAGGTTTAAAACACCAATTAAATGCAAGATTTTCTGCGTAATATTTGTTAAAAATGAATATTTATTTTGCTGTTTTGCCGTCGGCCGCAGTGATAGTAAACTACTGTACAGAATTAGGACGACGGCGGTAAACATAAGGCGATCCGTGTTATGAAATAGAGGATCTTACATAAGTGGCTACGTGATATGAAATTTATCAAACAACACATCACATAGTCACGGATGTAAGATTATAATTTTTTTATCAACACATAATTTTTATTAAAAGAAATATAAGGAAAACTTATAAAAAAAAGTAGGAACCCGGCTCGGATGTGACATTTCCGTCTACTGAGACAATCATGCGACGTCATATAAAGATTATGACGTCAGAACTACGTGTGACGTCATAAAAATGTTATTACACCTGTGTCGTACGATATTTTTGACATGTCCGTATGACATGGCTGGACAGGCTAGTTATGCGATAAAAATGTTTATTTGAAAATAATATGCATAAATGTGCTTTTTCTGGTTTATTAATTTCAATTTACTGGTTGAATGTTATAAGGGGCGATATATGTATGCCTAGTATACATGTCTAGTTTCATTTTTGATCAAATCACTTGGCATTGACGCATGTATATATCGATACAAAAACATGAACTTTATGTATATAACGGTGAAGATTCAGGCGCGTATGTACCAAGACTCCAGTACTCCAGTGCATACACATGGTTTTTTCTGTTCAATCGCAAATAGTGCCAATGAAAATTAATTAATGCGTCCGCTAAAAGTTGTACATGTACTTCGATCGCCAAAATGTCTCTAATGTGGTACAGTGTATAATTTCCCACGGATTTATTTTGACTTCATTTTTGCCAAAATACATAGAAGATTAAAATTAAACTTTTAATTAGCATTAAATTATGATATTCTACTAGAAACAAAAATAAAATTTCACTTGTAATTACCAAACTTAATGCAGATTACATTTTCAATACGAAGTATGTAACTTTAAATTTGCTCTCGGATACCAGGAAGTTGCTAGAGAAAGGATTCATATGTAACATTCCTAATTCGCTAGGGAAATGTACATGTGTTCGGCAGGTAATAAGATTCATGCATGTGCCCCTTAGATTGTCGGTATTCACAGTTTGTGTCTGGGCATCGGGCGAAACCAGTATACGTTTAAGTATTCAATAAGAACTTTGATTGATAAGCTTTGAGGAATTCAGTACTACTATAAATAACAATATAATTCATAGTGATTTTTAGTTTCAAGTTCTATTGATTTTATGACATAATGATACACCATTCTGTTGTTTGTTTGACATTCTTTTTAATTAAAATCCCAACATAAAATAAATAATTTCATAATAAAGAAAGTATTTAAGACTTATATTCATTAAAATTAATTTTAGTCCTACACTCTTGACTTTTGTGTTTTGTATACTTATGTAGGTTAAACCATGCACACATGAGGACAGTCTTATCAACAATCATTTAAAAACATTATTTTAATGTAAACAGAAAGTAACTCTGATTGGTTTACTTTTAAAACTCTGAGGTCTATAAGCCTTAGATAGTAAATCCAATTTGTATTATTATCTACATATAGTATGTAAGTTTGACAGATGAGTCACCAGCGTGTATAGATTGTATGTATACACATGTACAGACAGTCAGGGAGTAGATATGTGTGTATTCTACACACAGACTGCGAATTCTACCAATCAATAGGCAGGCTTCCCATGACTGCCTACACAGTTATGCAGTAAAGGGAAGGCCACCTTTTGATTGGTCCAAAGGAATATTATGAATTGAAAATTTATAAATGGAAGTTTATGAATGAAATGCTTCAAAAGGTCACCACTAGATTTCATTGTAGGGCAAGTCCTACACATATAGTATACCAGATAGCTATAATACAAGCGCTACGCGTTGTATTAATAAAAACACATTAATAATAGAATAATAAGCAGAGTGATCCTTGTTTTTATATAAACATTTTCTTCCTTATTTGGCCACCTGAGACGAAGTCTCAAGCGACCTATTCCAATCGCATTTTGTCCGTCGTCGTCCGTCGTGCGTCGTGCGTCGTATGTCCATAAACAATTTACATTTTCGACTTCCTCTCCAAAACTGCTAATGCAATTTAAATGAAATTTTGCACAAATCTTCTAAGGCATAAGGCCAATCAAATTTGTGAATTATATGACCCTGGGGTCTCTCGTTTCCCCCTGGGGAGGGGGTCACCTTTACTATATTTTATTTAGGGAAAACACATTTATGAGCATTATTTGCTCAATTTTCATAGGAAATGATTCAAACTTCGTTATAATTATTAGCCTGAGATAGCATTTTTACATCATATCCATATTGGTCCTGGCCGCCCTCTGGGAGCAGTGGGGGGGGGGGGGCAAAAAAGGTCAAATAGACTTAAAACATCAAAAATCTTCTTCTAAAATTCTGGAAATGGTAGAATCAAATGCACTTTATAGATGAAAAGGTCTTAAGGTGTTTTATAAAAATTGTGAATTATATGACCCTGGGGTCTCACATTTCCCCCTGGGGAAGACGTCAAGTTTACTACAGTTTATATAGGAAAATATGAAATGAGTCAAACTTGGTTAGAATTATTAACCTGAGATAGCATTTTAATATCGATATCATATCTATATTGGTCCTGGCCGACCCCCTGGAGGCAGAGGAGCGGGGCTGAAAAGGTTCAAATAGGCTAAAACTCTTGAAATGGTAGAATCAAATACTCTCTATAAATGAGAAGGTAGTTAGGTGGGGTTTTTTTTTTTACAAAAATTGTTAATTATATGACCCTAGGGAGGGGTTCAAGTTTACTTTATGTAGGAAAAAACACATTTATGAACATTTTCTCAATTTTTATAGGAAATGAGTCAAACTTGATTAGAATTATAAGCCTGAGATATAGCATTTTAACATCCATATCTGTCATCGCTGACCCCCTGGGGGACTAGAGGGGCGGAATCAAACAGGGTCAAAATGACTAAAAATCTTCTAAGTTCACAGGTTTGGAAGCAAATACTCTTCATAGACTAAAACGTCAAATTTTTAAAATCACTGACCAACTTCAAGTTCAAGGCCCAGTATATAGTGTTTATATGTCTTTAATTTATTTCATTATATATTCAAACTCAGGTGACCGTTAAGGCCCATGGGCCTCTTCTTTGTAATTTTATATCATTTGTGCATTCTCCCGTTTTTCCAATAGTCATTACACAATATATTATTGTACATCCAGTTGTAATATTTTATACATATAGTAATCAATCTGCAATACATTTGAAATGAAATGCAATTTAGGTTTTATTGGAATTACTCGATGGATGTACATATCAGGGACCGTTGGGTTATCAGTTGATACAGAAGGCTCCGTGTTTAGAATAAACAAATATACAATAAGCACAGTTTGAATTGTGAAATATATGTCAGGTGGGCATTAGGATCGCCTAGGCTTAAAGTTGACTTTGCTAGGCAAAGGTATTTACTTCTTCCTGTTTCAGAAATAAATATCGTGTATTCAGATAGATCGTGCATGCCTCGTGAGGACATTTTTCGAAAGAAATTTTGCATGTTTACTTAACTTAATATCAGATATAAATCAATGATTTAAAATTTCTATTTGCATTACAAAGGATTTCTATTTAATATCAAATAATAAAAAATTACAATCAAACAACGACAAAAAACAACAAAAAACATGATAGTGAGCTGTATTCTAAATATTCCTATCGGTGTACATCTGCGGTGGCTTAACTTGCACTATACATATATATATACAAACATGAAACTGAATAATGTCACTGTTTTCATTTATACAGTCTCGCTGATATTGAAATACGGTACAATGTCTTATCAACTAAGTTGATCTCGTTAAGTGCAACCACATCGAAAGAACATTTTTAGGAACACGATTTCCAATGTGTTATTTTATTACATTGAAAGGATGTTCAATTGTAAAAGTTGATCCTCCGATATGCGCTTTATTAAAAAACGTCGGGAAAACCCCCACCAAAATTCACAAATTGCTCGACTATGTAACGTCGCTGTCGTGTAATAGATTATCTATTGCATTTTACAAACTACTTTTTCACAAATTCATCGACGGTACTTTACATATTAGATGTGAAATATATTAACATATGCATTTAGAAACCTCATATTTGATATTTACGAGACGGGCCGATATAAGTGAAACCATGCCTCTTTATAGATATCAACGTTTGTTTTCTTGATATTTTTTTTAATTTCCTGTTGGAAGTTCATATACACTTCAGCTTCAAAATATGCAGATAGGTGGCGTATTTTTGTCTGCTAATCAATTTCAGTTTTTTTATTTCATGGACCTACTGTACATAGTGTACTGAAGACTAGCTGTGTTTAGCTGGTTCAGTTTATATGTTAGTTTTAAAGGTAGGTTTCGCCCAATGAAATATAAAGACTACGAAATTGAAATTTATCCCTGTACATAGATATAATCTTCAGATCATTTTCAATGCATATATCGTAAAATATCGGTGGTCAGTTGCTTAGCTTGACCAGGAAATAACTCCTCTAAAAATAGAGCATAATCAAGCTTTACATAGAACATGACGTATTTTTTTTCCAAAACGAGGCCGCATCAACAAACGGAAGCGTGCAACAAAATGTCAAATAGCAGTGACAGTCTTGGCACGGTATGTTAGTAGAAAAAAACAACAACAACAAATCGAAGTGTGATAGATTGTTTATACATATCAAATAATCTAAAACACTTCATGTTACTGACATACGCTCGCTAAAACAAACATATATGTAGTAGTCTCCCACTGCATGTCCGCTGGCATAACATTATGTGTTGAAATTTATCTCATCACGTGCAACACGAGTCCCAACAGAATCCGGGCAAGTTCCTCTTAAGATGTGGCTTCTTTTTCTTATATTGCTACATGCCATCTCTGAATTTCATTCCCTAGATATATCCTAGGGTGCTACCGATTCCATTCTTATTTCCTCCTCTTTGTTGCCGATTCAGATACATTATTTTTCTCATACCCTTTGGTTCAGCCATTTTTGTTACTTTTAGTACGCAACAATGCACATGCGCGAAACTTCAACAACACAATCCATCGCAGCTTCATTTGCATATTATTATGTCAGCCTGACATCGTAATAAATCAAGAATTTCCCTTCAATTTTGTATTCAAGGCACTTTTGTTCAATGCAATACGCATACAGAAAATCATTGGGGTGTTTTTAAAATGTTTTTTTTTTTTTCATTTTTTCATTTTTTCTTCCGGTTGGGCGAAACCTACCTTTAAATAAATCATACTATTTAACCACATTACTGATTTGTGTTGTGATTATGACGCTGACTATTCAAGAAATTAAATGGCATATCTCATTATTAAAGTAAAAAACTAATCGTATTTCATAGAAGTAAGCACTTCTTATGATATATCCGTTTCAGTAACTTGTCCGGTTGTTCCGGTTGCCGCTTAGGTGAAAATCGCTTACAACAATGAGAACTAAACACTATTTATGTTTTGTTTTATGTTTTGTTATAAGGAAAGCATAGAGATCGGTGCATTAGCTGATGGTATTGTAAACAAGATAGTGAAGGGCTTACATCAATATTTGAATAGCCTGGAACAAAAGGAGCATATGTTTCCTTGGGAAGACCATGTCATACCTGACGGTAAACGGTATGATTCCATTAAATCTACAGCTCGTGTCCTCATCAGAGGCTTCATCAGAAACGCTTTTACAGAACATATTGCAATGAATCAGCAAGCAATACAAGATTTGGAAGACAGAATGTCCACTTTGAAAATCTACAACGTCCTGGAAAGGATCGAAAACCTTCTGCAAGGTGAAACATCATCACCAGAACCAGATGAGTTACCGTTTGGACAACATCCCAGGGAGGTATATTGGAAATATATTGGCACATTTATGTTGGCACTCCCTATTTGGATGCCTTTACGTGTATTTGGGTTGTTGTCATATGTTGTAGTTGCAGCAAATGAACAATTAGACTTGGTATTATACAGGGAAAACCCAAAATATTACCTGGATAGATGGTCTAAAGAAATCATCCGTAAAGAGTTCTCAGAAAGTTCGCTAAGAGAAAATCTACATAAGAACTTAATTATGAACTGTGTAGTGAAAGAAATGGATCGAATCAAAAAGTCAATCGATGATATCAAATACTTGTGCCGTAATCTCGAGGTTACAGATAACGTACCCGTTGGATTTTACAAGGTACGTGATCTCTGTCATCAGATGAATGAAAAACTAAATACAATAGAGCAATCCTAGAAAAAACATTTTATCTACTCTGTTGCATTGTTACTTTCCTAGCCTCTGAAGTTGTGATCGACATAATCTACCATTCTGCTTCACCGAGTTCAAGCTGAAAAAGTGAAGCAAATGGAACAATTGGCTGCAACAACATTAAAGTTTTGACAAAATTGATGTCTATTTAATTGTTTCCTACTTTCTTTACCATATAGACTTATTTGGAAGAGACATCTTTTATACGATCAATGGTGATATAGAAAATGACTTTTGACCGGAAAGTAGACCAGACCGTTTATAAACAATGTATCGTTTAGAGGTTTCTTAGAAATGTACAATTACGGCGCCGATTGAAACAACCAAAGTACACCATGAACAGGATAGCGTAATATATCCGGACTTCACACTCACAACTTTGAAGCCGTATGTGGTGTGACAAAAGAACAAACAACTGTAATTTCTTGCATATATTGGTAACAAAATACCATGTGCTGTTTGTGACATCATAATACAACATGTTTAACCACACGTAATTTAGGAAGGAATTACGATCATTTAAACCATAGCTTATTGATGCTATTATTAAAGCAGCTACATTCAGTAAAATATTTGAGGTAGACATTCCTGTTTTATCTGAAGAACTATATATATATATATATATATATATATATATATAAGTAAAAAAGAACCGTGTCCATGTGTTGGTTTCCATATACATAAAAAGAAAACTGCAACTGTCCCACATACTGACCGATTACTACTGCCGGATAAACTTGTGCTTTATCCGTCAATACGAAATGCTTTATCCGTCAATACTATCACGTGAATCCGTTCCATATCTGACGGAACTTTTTCTAACTTGACCCAGAACTTGAACCTTCCAGTGAATGAAACGTCATTCAGTCCCGCTAAAACGTGACGTCACATTCACCGAAATGACGTCATTTTTACGATATCGAAAATCTCGTATGGCGGTGTCGTCTTTTTCTTGGCTCATGGCAAAGGTATGTATTGTGAAGTAATTCTTTACTGGGTATTTATTGTTATATGAGTATTTTCATTTCCTTTCAGTGATATATCACACTGAATAGAATTACGGTTACTGTTCGTGATTGCGCTTATTTATTTCCCACGGCAGTAAAAAGGAGTACACTCTCATTCGGTTATTGAATGAATCTGTACCTCCGCATCAAAGAAGCGTCTCGCTTCGAGCGAAACAAAGAAAATAACTGTCAATTTGCTTTCGTTTTGAATGTCATAATGGTTGCAGGATAAACAGAATACACGGTTAGTATCTTACAATACAAGTTTTATTTTGGTGCTCGACACGGAAAGCCGAGATGACTCGGCAAAGCCTCGTCATCTCGGCTTTCCTAAGTCTCGCACCAAAATAAACCTTGTATTGTAAGATACTAACCATGTATTCTCTATGTACCATGTCATGACGTAATCTTACTATGACGTCATTGTACTATGACGTCATGTTTTACAAATAAAAGAATTCAATCCCCTGAAGACCGGCATGAGCCGAGAAAGCGCTAGGGAGGAAAAAACTGTTTTATAGTTGTGTTTTCTTTTTATGTATATATATATGTATTCAATTTCCTTTTTGTAGCTTACCTTGGTACATAAAGAATATACAAAAAGCATGTTCATACCTTCAGTAGAGAACAACCAACTAAATAAATGATAGATAATATCAAAATAAAATAATATTAGATTAGAGCCTATAATATATTTTGTTGTAAAATCTGTGTAATGTTGGTAATGAGACTAGTTTTTGTATTAACTCAAGAGTGTTTTCACACTGTCAAATTTCAGATGAAAGTGTTTGCCCCTTGTGAAATTCGAAATCCGAATAAATTTAATGGCAAGTTCATGCTTTAACTTACTTTGATTTGCTTTCTCTATAATAATAACCAAATCTAAATTTACACACATAAATCGTAAAAATTCAAACTTTTTAACAAAAACTTGTCGCATATAGATTTATTGAAATATAAGCTAGGTAGTTCGGGCTTTACCTTTACAAAATAAATTCTGCATGAGGATATACATTGTATCTGGGTTTGGATATCATCTTCTTCCCTTAAAGGACACCGCCATATTGTATAGTCAAGCAGCAATAGTTAGCTTGCTTTCCCCCTTTTCTTTATAACAATGCTGAACGCTCGATATTCTTTCAGGCTACATTCGTTTTCGAGTCACAGGAAATAACTTTATGTGTATTAATATTTACATTCCAAATATTTTGCTTATCACTGAGTCTGCGTAAAACGGCCCATAGTGATACCCCTCCTTTATTTTAGAAAAAATTACATGTTATGAATTCAGGCACTTGCACTAACAACCATAATAATGCAACACTTTAGCACAAAATATTTGGAACGAACAACGCTTAAATATGAATGTTCATAGTGTATTTGTGTGAGAAAACAAGAAATTTCATTTTGATTCAACTTATTACGCTAGTTTATCATGATATTTGTATTGTACAGAGATCTTTATTCTATTTACAATTATATTGATTATTCCACTTTTAATGTGTTTCTTTTCTTATGATTATTATATATTTTGTTGTAAAATCTGTGTAATGTTTGTAATGAGACTAGTTTTTTTATTAACTTAAGAGTGTTTTCACACTGTCGAATTTCAGATGAAAGTGTTTTGCCCCTTGTGAAATTCGAAATCCGAATATATTTAATGGCAAGTTCATGCTTTAACTTACTTTGATTTGCTTTCTCTATAATAATTACCAAAAAGTTATGTTGTTAATATTTTCTTGTTCATATTTTGCACGTCCTTTTGATCCCTATTTCTGTAGATGTTAAAAGCAACTCTGGACCAAGCTAGTTAAAACACCTTCTGTAACCTAACAACTTGTTTTGTTCTTTTGTGCACTTCAATACTCAAAGCATTAAACAAAAACACTGTATAGTTATCTTGATAATATAACAACCTTCTCCTGAAACCAAGCCTTGTCCGTGACAGCTGAATTTTGGAACCTGGCCTTGTCCATGAAAAGTGACCTCTGAGTTAGTCTTGTCCGGTTTTGTATCATAATTTTTTTCTACTACAGATCAATTAGACAAGAAGAAAAACTTCTGAACATGTCAGGAAGGTAACTTCCTCAGTAATTCCTTAGTTTAATGTTTGCTTCAGTTAGGTAAAGCTTTCTGAAGGCCCCCAGATAATAAGTTTTCTTAAGGATAATCATGGTCCGTTCTATAGATTTTGCTGAAATGAGGATTTATCTGATGTCATCATTACTGGGGAATTCCTTGAGCATTGAGTTTAGTTGTAAAGGTAAGACGATTTGAATAATTGATTGTTATTTGTTTTCATACTAAATTCGACTTCCTGATTTGCAGATACTTCATACCACTATGTAGAAAAAAATCCGAGAATGGCGTGAAAGCACGACGTTATCATGACGTCACAATAGAGACGTCGACGTTGTGTATTCATTTAGAAAAAAAATATTCCATTTGAAAACCAATGGATTGTTAAATTTAAACGTATAATATATTACCAAGTACTCTGAGAAATTAATTATAAGCTTTGATGTTACTATGTTTTAACTACATCAACAATATAGTTTGTTAGCAAGCTTTTGAGAGAATCCGCTACGCAGATTAACACAGTTTGCAACCAAAATTTCTTTCATACCACAATGGAGTTAAAAATAGTGACATCAATGCTTAAATGATTTACATATTCGGTGTCAATGCATTGCTATTAATGGAGAAAATCACGTGAACAGGAAGAAAACGCATAATTGATTCATAAGTCGGCTTGTAAACGTAGACAATGGCAGTTAATAAAACCACGACAAACGTATTCCCCTTCATATTCCTATCACATATCTATCACCCCATATCCCATTGTTTTTGTGTGTTTTTTTTTCTTTTTGTTTGGGTTTTTTATTCTATTATTGACTGTGTACTTTTCATGTCTGAATTGAAATATTGTTTGAACTAAATTAAAGCACATTTTATTCTATATGTTTGTTGATTTATCAATGTTTCCCTCACAAATACATGTTCCTATTGTAAAGGCAAAATTACGTCATCAACGGACTTTTCATAGAGGCATACAAACCAACTAATATCGATAAGATTTCATCAAGGCGAAATGAAGACTGTGTCCAGGTTTATTATGACATCAATGAAAACTCTTGGGAATACAACTGAAATAGTAAGATAGAAAACGATATAGAAGAATGATCAGAAGAATAGTCAATGAACAAATAATTATACTTATGAAATCCAACTAATATATACTAAGAAGATTATCACGTTATGTTTTGATCTAATTAACTGACGAATTGTTTTTGTTCTCCAATACTTTGATAATCAAGCATACACTTCTTTGATGGGTTATTTCTCTTGTAACATCATATACAGAAAATCTCACTTTTTAATATATAAGAGTTAAGATCATTTTATAGGTCCAACCAATTACGTTTGACGTTTACCCGAATGTGTAGTAAAACAAATTGGAAATCTGATCTATACATTTAGAAAGTTTGAATATGCTGGATTTGCACACAATAATATAGACCAGGTAAGTAAGTAGTACACATCATGTCTGGGAAAATAGTCTAAATTTGTGGAATTTCAAACAAAGGATACTGTAAACAAATTTTCGATCGCGTGCGATTTATTTTTTCGAATTTCGCGATTAAGATAAATTCGGGAAAATCTTTCTACGCAACCCAATATCTTCTATAATTCAATTCAAAGACATTTCCATTCAATTTGAAATCCGTGAAGCGTAATCTTCGCGAAATTGCTTTGAAACAGAAATCGCGAAATTTAGTAGCCGCGAAATAAAATTGGTTTACGGTATTCATTATATTTCATTATCAAAGTATTTTTGAAACACCTTAATCGATTATATATCTCAATAAGATATAGAAAGTATATGTAAAGAACAGATAAGTATAACTACAATATTTAAAGAGCGTTTGATGGGGTTAAAGAACATAAAAACTTAAAAACTTGTTCCATTGATAATGACATTAATTCAACCGATAAGATTGTCTTTCACATAAAATCTTGTTACATGGATCATGGCATTAATTCAACCGATAAGATTGTCTTTCACATAAAATCTTGTTACATGGATCATGGCATTAATTCAACCGATAAGATTGTCTTTCACATAAAATCTTGTTACATGGATAATGACCTTAATTCAAATGATAGGATTGTCTTTCACATAAAATCTTGTTACGTGGATAATGACCTTAATTCAAATGATAAGATTGTCTTTCACATAAAATCTTGTTACGTGGATAATGACCTTAATTCAAATGATAAGATTGTCTTACACATCAAATCTTGTTCCATTGATAATGACATTAATTCAACCGATAAGATTGTCTTTCACATAAAATCTTGTTACATGGATCATGGCATTAATTCAAATGATAAGATTGTCTTTCATATAAAATCTTGTTAGGTGGATAATGTTAATTCAAAAATGTGGATGTATCTTTTTTCAGATGAGTTCATAAACAAAATATCTACCTACTTGCATTGTGGAACATTTCTGTTCTTAACCCTAAAGCTACCAGTGCGTGTTTGAAAAGGTAATTGACATTTATTAATCTCGTTTCTGTGACACCTTCCGATGACGAATTAAATATCATATGAAGAAAAATATATTAGTCTGTGCTGGTTATCAAACCGTGCGATTATATATATATTATTGGCATTGTTAACTGCAATAAATAATAACAACGTAGACCAATAATCCTCAACGACAACAAAAATGTTGCGTAACCTATTTTCAATTTGTAATAATTATCACTTTCAACAGAATTTGAAATGGAATAGAACATTAAGTAATATATAGTTTTTTTCATCCAATTAATCCATATTCCATTATTTACGCTGTATAACATTAATATGGTAAATACGATTCGGTTGTCATAATGTTACTTTAACTACATTTGTTTTAAATATTCGCAGAAAATGGTGTATATTGAACTGTACACATGAACGGTTTGTTAAAAACAAAAGCAAAGAAAACTTATTTTTAAAACGTTTACTGAAAACCATTTGCAATACTGTTATAAATAGTATTTATTAATTTCCTATCTTTGAAGGTATCCACCAGTTTCCCGAATACTTGAAAGTATCAAGCCACTGTATAGTTGAATGTTTTCGAGGGATATTTTAATTTCGTTTTATCCGCGATCAATTTAATTTCCCCAAACTTGAACACTCCAAAATTAAATGTAAAGAATGACAAGACAAATAAGCTACACACCCTGTTACAGATTGGTGTTAGAAATTGACAATGAATGAACATTTCTCTCCGTGGATTGGTATCAAAGAGAAAATCGCAATATTAAACAACTTAAGGTGGTCATTTTTCCTTCTTACAATGAGGACATTACGCTGAAATCCAACATTGGGAGTATGGTAGAGTACTGGTAGATAGTTTTTCTCTAGATACTCCCGCTGTCTTCCGCCACCCAAACTGACACGTTCTTAACGTATCCTGCATGTGTTATAAGGACTTAAAACTACACTAGGGCCCGTCTGATGTGAATGTTTCTTTTCACAAACACCCAAGCTGCAAAAACTGTCGAACAGCAACACTTACATACCGAGAAAAATGAAAACTGTATAGATGCTGCGAAAACGAAAGTAGAAAGTAATTGAATATTGCGAAAACATACTGATCGGTGAATGCGTTTGGCACGCCACCTGGAAAACCAGACCGAGGCTACCGATGAAGATCACAGGTATGTGTAAACCTTCAGTTGATGTAATTGCGATTTTGTTTAGGCTTTTGTGATGCTTTAATGGAGGAAAATGCCGAATTAAGTTGTTGCAAAGTATTTTTTTAGTAATATTTCAGAGGTAAGCTAAGAAAACAGCCAAACTCTGAGTGTGTTTTGTTAAAGGTAACTGCTGATATGTATGGTAACATTAGGTAATCGTATAAGGTAGGTCGATCAGCTAGGTAAACTTTGACTTCACGGTTCTAAGAACACGGTAAGACGCTTCTCGGTATTAGGGAGAGCTTTGTCCATATAAAGTGATCGGTTTCCGTCGCTAAACGTAAAACTTTTTTGTTATAGTTTAAAGGTACATTCAGTTATCATAACAATTAATAAATTGATTAGCACACGTGTCTGCACATATGAATCTGTGGATGAGTACACAAACATCAGAACAACATGTTTATTGATCATAAAATGACATAAAAAAACAAGTGCATGCACTAGAAGAGATTATAAAGAAAGTACTCCATTGTATGGTGCACAGTTACAAAAACTACTTTACACCATTTCCAGCTTTGAAAAATTTGAGCTTCTTATTTCAAGATAGAAATATTATATGGAGTAAACTACTGATTGCGCATGCACCAAAAGCAAAATAAATTATTCATATTATTTTTGTGTTAATTAAACATATATATACACGATTAAACAAAAATTATTGTTCAAATGATGAAGATCGTTTATACTTTGTCGGCGGTGGAGCATCTTTAAGATATATAATAAAAACTGAAAATGGCATAAACTTTGATACAATTGGCATCTTTGGTAGATCAAATGTAATCATATAGGGATAACCCAAATTACCGAGATTCATTCACGTCCATATAAAACAATAGACTTCTTGGTATTCTTCAAATATAGCATTTATAACAATAATTGATTATTTATGGGAAAGAGTTTTAAAATCTTGAAATTTCATATCAGGAAATAGTTTGATGTCATATCTGTGTGTCAATAAATTGCGATAATATATTATTTTTTGATCAACAAATACCTTTGTATTACAGACATCTTTAATGTAGGTTTTCTTGCATCACGTTGCCGGTCGACTGTTTAAAATTGTCAGCATGGCCCAAGTAGCTGTCACAGAAACAGAGGTAAATCTACATTTAAAAATATCTTTTCCAATTATCGGTAACGCTTTCATAAAGATTTTAAATTATCTATAATACTATATGACAATTCACGCCATAATATAAGACTATTAAATATATGGATATGAAGGATAGAGATATTTTACTCAATTGTCACAAAACCTCGAGGCTTGTCGAGAGTTTTACAGCATGTTATGATCCCGAGAATATTTGTCTATCGTACCTCAACGTTTTTATTGCAATTTGCAAATAAAGATATCCCATAGATGCAAACTGCATAATATAATCCCGCTGTATTGCATGGGTAGACAAGAGAAATAACACAGATTATCATACTTTTTGACGAAGCATTGATAGTGGTCAAGTGTGTTGTGTTTTGTTATATCTAGTTCCAAAGAAAGCTGAAACATTTACTTGAGAAGGATGATAGCGACTGCAAACTACTTGTCGATGTTTACAACGAGGTCAAAACCTATGCAGAAAACAGTTCCCTAGTTAGGGAAAATGTCCTGCAATTTGATCCAACATTCTTTGAACGTGTGCGTCAGGGCGTAACTGACTTGACAGAAGCCGACCGTCCAATTCTAGTAATAGGTAAGTAATGTATACATACCACGACGATAAAAGAAAAGCATGGTTTTGTTTTTAAAACAAAATAAAGAAAACAAAATATGTTAATAACTTAATTAAACAATGGTATTGCCTTTTATGGGTTGAAAACAAAATGAAAGATTTTTGTGAATAGAAATATGTATATTGTACATGTATTGTTAAGTTTTACCTTGTTAGTCATTAAGACGAAAACATATTAACTTTAATAAAACCTGTCATATACATTCGATAACTTAAGATAACAACTGCAATGTACTCCAATTAGTGACTTATTAGTATTACATTTAAAAGTTTATTTTAAAAACCTTTAATGACGTATATAAACAAAGAATGTAATATTTTTTTTATTTTTGACAAAAAATACAAAGTTATTACAAACGTTTCTTGATAATTTATTTTATCTACTTTTTATTTATCGTAAAAGGGGAAACTAGTGCTGGGAAAAGTAGTTTCCTTAATTTACTGATCGGAAGAAAAGTCCTCCCGGAGTTAACCCGTCCTTGTACCCACTGCATGTGTTGCATCAAGAAAGGAACAACACTTGAAGCACGCGTCAGCTCGTTTAATAGCTCTAAATTGAGCGAGCCCCAAATCATCAGCGGGGTCGGTAAATCTGATAAGGAGTTTCGAGCCCAGTTACAAGAGCTCGTCAACGAAGACAATTGTGAGAGAACCCTGGATAGATGTATTGAGATCTTTGTGCCCAGTTCAATATTAGAGGTAAAATATTTTCACCAATTTAGTACTCTGAAGTTAATTTTAATTTGTTCACCTGTTATTCTTTTAAATAATGTTGATGGTTATGAATTTATATTGCTATTAGGGCAATAGTTTTTATTTGAGAGTACAAGGCCAGCATGGGTGGCGGCGTCATCATAACGTTTCTTTTTTATGATGTCTTGTGGCGCTTAATTTATAGGCCGCACCTTTACTCACAGAAAATACAAGTTAAAAGTATTAAATAATCTTAAAATAACTCTGAATAAATATTCGGACATCCAATGATGTCGCTTTGCAAGTTATTCAATGCTGGAATATACGTGTGTTAAAGTCATATAAACTTGCCTTTATCACTGTTATCAACTCCTCTCTAGTCTCCTCTAAATCTTAACATTAATTGTTTCGGTCTTGACATTTATGCTTATCTCCAGGCGGTTTAACTACTATACTATCTTGAACATAAAATGTATCCAAAATAATTTGATTAAAATTGAAATGCCGTTTTAGTGACTGTACATGAAGTGTAATACGAATTGAGTATTTGATCTTTAACATTTCTTATGACTAGTAGCATAAAACATTTCAGGACAAAGTCTATCTAGTGGACACACCTGGATTCGGTGAAAATGAACGAGTTACGAAGTCACTGGTGAAGTACCTACCCAAAGCTATAGGGATCATCTTTATTCTCAACGCTACAGTGTCCCTCGGAATTGCCGATGACAGGGTGAGTACCTCCCGTTGCATGAATCATCAGTGAATCCTTTACCATATTGAATTAAAGTTTTAGAAAGCCGGGAAACGAATTAAGTATACCCTAAGACATACGATAAGGGGTGAGTATAGAAAGAGCCCTCGAACGTACGACAAGGCAGAGGGAACCCCAGCATGTAGAACGTGTGCTAAGCAAGATACAGAAACTGGGCAAATGTCAGAAAACCTGAATGTCAATGACCGATGTAATCACCGGGAGACGCCCCTCTCCATGTTACACAACTACAATAAACTGTATTCTATATTTTATAGTTCATTGGTATCTGATTTTTGAGTATATTTTAGATTGTATAACATTAGCTTTACTGCAAATATGGTTGTTGATTAGTATAAAATAATTATGTGCAATACTGTGATGGTCGCTGGTAATTGCAATATTACAATAGTTGCTAATTACTATAAAAGGATTAAGTGCAATACTGCAATAGTTGCTAATAAGTATAAAAGGACTAAGTGCAATACTGCAATAGTTGCTAATAAGTATAAAAGGACTAAGTACAATACTGCAATAGTTGCTAATAAGTATAAAAGGACTAAGTGCAATACTGCAATAGTTGCTAATAAGTATAAAAGGACTAAGTACAATACTGCAATAGTTGCTAATTACTATAAAAGGATTAAGTGCAAAACTGCAACGACTGCTTTGTTCTGTATGATACATTTTTCGTAATTTTTGACTATTTTTGTAGATGTGCACCTACGCAATTTATGTCACCTAAATGCCAATTTTACCATTGTTTTTCGTAGGGAGTTTTAATACTGGACGAAATTAAACGTCTGCGTGAAGAAGGTAAAATCCCTTCGTTTGACCCCACAAAAGTCTTATTCATCGCTAACAAATGGGACCAAGTTACGATTGATGAAAGAGAAGTCCATCGACGGGAGATGATCGAAAAAATGAAGGCAGTCTGGCCTAACTTTCAGGAGGACCAATTGTTGCCTCTAAGCGTAACCTATGTAAGTAAAATAACATCAATATCATGCTTGATATCTAGCATATAGAGCGGAGTGTTTTTATTGAGACTTGTGTGAGTACCTTATGTCATCAAGCCTTTTGCTTCTTCGAGTCACCAACAAAATAATCGTTTCTGTGTGATATGTTTACATTTTGCTAGATTGACATCGGTAACTATTCGTTACTAATCTAACATTGTACTTTTGCATTTCTTTTCATTAAATGTCAAATATAAAATTTTACGCTGATGCCCAATACATCAGCGGATATTTACAACCAATATGGCGACAAATGTTATTATACACATACGATGGAATGTCCCACAGGTTACTAGATTACAGAGCAGGGATTGCAGTAATGTCCCCACAGACTATGACACGGCGACAGCAGATTACCAAAGTGTCTTGGACAAGATCCGGGCAATTGTTGAGCATTGTGGTAATGCTAGATCGCAAGTCCACAAAGGGTACGTAATATATACTAATGCTAGAATTACCTATTGGTTTGGTATACCATGCAAACATGTAATTATACATATGAAGAAAAACGTTGCTCCTGCAAGTCCAGTTCGATATCGATAAGTAGACATTAGGAAGTGTAATGCGTATTTTCAAACATGTTATAGAATTTTGTAAATTGCATAAAAGAGGAGAATTCACCAAATTCGGGTATACAACATATAAACGTTTGTCCACTTTATTCAAATTCTTGAAAAGAGTATTATTTAAATGTTGCTGAAATTCTACATTTTACCACATTTCGGAAAATGCTATTTTACTTGATACTATTAAAAGAACAGTATGATCAGGTTCTCAATGAATGAGTTTAAACGTAATTTGGCACAGTTTTATAGCAAATACGAAAACAACAAATGTTTCTGCACACATTAATTCCATGTTATATAAAGTGGTAACCGTAGATTCACATTTTTCTCGGACGTTTCCCCATCTCCTGAGACTACTGAAATTGTTTAAACTAAAAAAAAGATTTCTATAGTAAGAACACATTATATTTTGTGTTAAAGGTTCCTATTAAGAGTGTTTAAACATATGAAAACCTTCGTAGATGCGACAGTTACCTATACACTTTTGTCAGCCGAGGAGAAGAAGATGAAAGTTGAGAATTTACAAAGTCTTGTGACGGTCATGGATTCCACATACGAAAAGGTACTAATGAAAGCTATGCTCTTTGGATATCTCATTTTTCGGGTGTCTTTATTTTACAAATATAATTCTAATTGGTCCTACATGATGACATGAAAAACGTTATATATTTTATGAAAAAATACATCAATTTAAATTTTGAAAAATATGTTTATATGTGTATATGTTGGTTACAAAATATCAATTAATTACGTGATTTCAGATATACATGTATACAGATTTTTGTTTCTTGTAGACTATTCTATCGACAATGTGAATAACCAGCGATCGGAGTCCGTCGTTGGACTTTTTCTCCATAACCGCTGGTCAGAATTTGATAAAATTTAATTGTAAGCATTCCTATGGGATCTGACTGAAAATTGTACAAATGGACTCATAATGCAATGAAAACATCCTTAAAGGGCGCAGATTCAAAATTGTACAAACGGGGGGATGAGGGGTGTGGCCAAAAATGTTAATTTGGCTATTTTCATAAAATTGACTTGTCTAAAACTAAGCATGGGTTAGCACATATAATGCAATGGTAGCATCCTTATAGGTTGGGGATTCAAATTTGTACAAATGATGAGGTTAACGCTCACTAAAGAATGATCTATGTATGACAATTGACAGAGAGATCTTTTCTCTGCTTTTCAAACTTCAATTATCAAAATCCAATTGATCGGCCATATTGTTGATCGATCAGTCCCAAAATGCAATTTGCACAACAATGGCCCCAGGGGAACACCCATATGAAATATGTGACACAGATCTTTACAGTACTTTCTGAGAAATAGTGGTAACATACTTCAACTATCAAAATCCAAGATGTCAGCCTGTCGGCTATAATGCTGACCGATTGGTCCCGAAATGCAATATCCACAACTAGGTTCATAGAGGAACCTAGCTATGACATTTGAGACAGATCCCTTGAGCAGTGTTTGAGAAATAGTGGTAACAAACTTACACTATAAAAAAATAAAGACTGCGGCTGGTCGGCCATATTGTAGACCAATCGGTCCTAAAATGCAATATGCACAACTAGGGTCTTAGAGGAACCTACATGTGAAATTTGATCCCGTTAGTACTTTCTAAGAAATAGCGGTAACAACCTTCAACCACCAAATTTAAAGATGGCGGCCGGTCGGCCATCTTGTTGATTGATTGAACCCAAAATGCAATATACACAACTATGCGATCTGATGATAGTTCGAGATGAATACTTTTATATGTCATACCACCCTTAAAACATATTACCTAAGTTATCTGAACGATAGCAATTATTGAGAGAGGACAAAAAAACCTCAACACACAAAAGAGAGGAAAGATGTATTGCACATAGAAATTCAACTTATGAGTTTGACCGTGGTATTGGTCATGGAATGGGTATCTACATTATCTTAATATTTTGTTTTGAAGGGAAAACAAGCTATTGACGGTTTGGCTGGACTGGTACAACGAAAACTGGTGGACGATGTTTATGATTATTTGAACAATCCGGCAAACACAAATGAAATATTCCCCTGGTCAAGTAGCAACAGACCCAAAGGAAAAGAATACGCGGCTGCGAAACAGAAAGAATACGTGGCCATAAGAGGATTTATTGCAGACGCTATCGGTAAACGAATTGCAAATTCACAGCAAACTATTGAGCATCTTACAAACAGAATGTCAGGATTTACGTTGGAGCTTAAGGGAATCCAGGAACAGATTGAGAACCTTCTGAAGGATACCGACGAGGACGTCTTAGGCCAAAGAGGAAGTGATGAAGAGACGCAGTTCAGAGTTTATGACAGTGGGCTCAGCAAGGCAGCTATTGCTACCATAGTAGCCACATCACCTCTGTGGATACCTCTTGGAATCGCCGGAGTAGTTACAGTTCTGCCGATTGGTGCAGCAGTGGATTTTGCCAAACGAAAATACAAGTTGGCAAAATACAACGCTAACCCAGGAGAGCATCTTAGTCGATGGTCAAAAAAGATTATCCGAGCCGGATATTCCAAGCCAACACTGAATTATATCATATTTAGTAGGTTAACCACTCAGATCGAGGAAGAAATGAACCGCATAGAAAAGTCCATCTCGGAATTCAGATTCATACTGCAACATCTTGAGAAAAACATGGAATCAGATGTCGTACCGGAAGGTTATTACGACATAAGGAATCTCTGTCGCCGGATGGATGAAAATCTTACTAAGACACAGCTCTCTTAGACAAAAAAAAACTATCTGAGAAGTTACCTCTATGATATAAAAGTCATATTAAATAACATTTATACCATTTTGCTATTATATGTGTTGAGAATTTAACAATAGACCTCATTAATTATCAAGCCATATGTTTCACAAGTGTTTTCAACCCTCTGGGTTGAGATTTTCCTATCTCACCCTTAAGGGAAGGAAAGAATTTATTAATCTATCAGAGCAGTGAGTGACATATATGTAATGGATAATTTCCGAAAACCTGTCCATTATTAGAGAGAATGGATAGTACCGAGCCCGCAGGGCGAGGTACAATCCATTCTCTCTAATAATGGACAGTTTGAGGAATTTATCCTACTTAAAACCCATCATACCACTACTCACTACCTTGCGTACCCTGTTTGAGAAATGGGACATCCCATTTCAGGAATTGCACAGGTGTTCACTCACCTGTGACAAATAATGGACTAACAATGTTGAGATGCATGCACAGTCATTTAGTTTTACACCTTTGGAGGTACAACAGTGTTTTTGAACATGTCGGATAGTGATATTTTCCTTACTCGGCCATCATTTACATGTAGGGATGTACGCAGCTGTGATTCAGATTGTTTGCCTGTTTGAAGTGACCTGTTTATTCGCACAAGAACAGGCGCATTGTCTAACTTTACATCAAATACATACAAGCAAGGTGAGTTTTTCCTACAATTTAAACATAACTGTTTTTTCCTAAAAAAATCTACCATACGCATGTTATAGATATGATAAAAAAAACCCATATCTGATTGCTATGATAGCATTGCACTGGAATACAATGAAACCTGTCTAATCCGACACCACGTGGGTGTTTGGTCACATTATTCAGGGTGTAGGAAAGTCAGATACTGTTGTATACTATTGTTGCTATTGTTGAATACGGAACAGTTACAGATAGGATAGGGAAAGCAGGTGTCAGATTAGACAGGTTTCGCTCTTAAGTATATTATGTTTAACCATAATCATCAGATTATATGTTATAAGGGTTGTGAGATATCTGATCTAAAAGACTGCATATTATCCCACCTCAGTCAAGAATCTAGAGTTCCTATTCCTCGTCAATTACAAGTTTTAAAAAGATGTAACAAATAATAATGCAAGAATCTAATTATGTTTTTTTTTATTTTCAGAACAGTAACAGCTAGGAAGGGGAAGTAATAATTTCGATGGAGGAATGAACTTAAATGTAAAATTTTGGATAGTCAAATAAACATGTTTAGTTTTCCATACAGCAGCGTTTTTTTTCCCTTTGTTTAAAATAGACTGTCCATTATTTTGGAGAATAATGAACAGTGGCCCTATAATAATGGACAGTGAGTTACATAATGGACTCCTAGGTGTCCATTATGTAATATAATGGTCATATACAACAAAGGAAACATTACTAGCTGGGTTTTAATATTATATAGCTTATTTATAGTAATAAATCATATTATTCATATTTGAACACACATTTTTGTTTTGTTTTGTTTTGGAGTTTTTTGTGAAGAAGTACAGAAATATAAAAGAAATCATATATTCGCTTCAAAAAGGCACTTTACCAAGAAATAACGCACATATTACAACGCTGCTATGCTGTGTATATATTTAGATTTCCTTCTAATAAACGTCCACAGGATATCGTTGGTAAAGCACAAGCACATTCGTCAAGAACTAAGAAATCATCCAGGACAGAAATATACTGGCGCACTACCTTTCACAAAATGTGTTGAAGTATTCCTAAATATGCAATGCTGCCAACGATTTGTAATTTTTATATATTGAAACAAAGAACTAAATGCTTCTTAACCTAGATGCAGTAAGGAGCAAAGGTCAAAAGATTGTATGACAACCCTACGTATATCAAGATGATAAGTGTAATATGAATGGAACTATAAACTTCATGCACTAGCTATTACCCTCTAGAGTAATCTACATCACAATCAAAGAACTTATCAAACTTTAATCGTGTCATGCATGTTGAAAATTGCATAATACATGTATACCAATAATGCGACTATGTCATGAATTTTAATGTATACATATTTGATCTTAAATGAGTATTCTTTTCATATGAGATTTTATGGAACTAGTATTTTCGCAAGCCTTGGCGAGCAAATAAAATGCCATATGAAATGAACACAAGTTTAAGATACTTTTTATCACATAACTACAAAACCCTGCATTGTGAAAAATAGCACGTCAAAATGTATTGCAAAAATTCAGCGAATGCCTACATTTTGCCGCTATTCACAAAACCCTGACGTCACGTCATTTTTCACGACTTCAGTTAAGTATTAAAATCATGACGTCACAAAGAATTTTCAGCCAATGGAAATCTCTCCAGGTCATATTTCACTAGTGACATATGCAAAAATATTACACGGAAATCACTGGTTATCTGATAAAACCTAACCTCTGATGTAATATCTGCTCAGAATAACACGATCCAGCATATAAATATATATACCCTATCAGTACGCTAGTTATGTAACTAGAACAGTCGACAGGTAACGATTACATGAGCTGAGTCGGAGGGTCATTACGTGGGTTTGTAGTGACATATCACAGGATGAGTTCTCAAAAAGCTTGGAATTATCGTGGAAGGTAAGCATTATAAATCACTTATTCCTAATAACAACATTCTTCTGTTATGGTTTTTCCTCGCGTAGGAACTTCTAAATGTTTCATTGTAACGACCTTCCAATGACACGACCTTTTAACGTACTGTGCGCGTGTTATCACATTATCCCTAATATGGTTTGGTAGATCTGCTTGTTTGCGTTAGAGATCATCATGTCGATATCAATATCCAACCGAAACATACTTCCTCAATGGCATATGTTTAAAAAAAGATTATTCTATCAGTTCTAGTAATATTGTATCCATCCCATCCTCGTGGATTAGACTTAACTTTCTTGTGAGGCCCTTGCAAAAAATCCACGAGGATCCTTAGGCAGGTATCGTCTATATACAAAACCACTGTTATTCTTCTGGACAATAATATATCAAACTCCTGCTTCATGCCTGTATCAAATTTTACTTTTTCACTTGCATCTGTTTGGTCGTTTTTTACTATCCTGACTGTATTCGTTGATGAAATAAAGGCAGAGAAATTGACATCAAGCATTACCTAAATTAGATGTGTAGTTCTCGCTCTGTTACGTTTCAAACAAAATCCGGATTTGTAACAAAATTATTTTCTATAACACATGAGGCAGATAATTGCTACATCATCACTGTTCTTATATTTGTAATCAATATTCAACAGAATCAATTTAGTTTTTGGACGTGTTGCAAATTAGGACCTTGTCATAAATAAGCATGGAACAGTGCTCTGTCATTAGGAATATTCAACCTTGGAAAATCGATTTTTAAAAAAACCACTTTCTCGGTGGAGATTTACCTCATCATCCAGACGATATGCAGTATTTTCGTTAATGCCGCTTTTTCTGTTTTAGAGATACCCGTGAGACTGCCCAATTCAAAGTAATAACTGTCTCCCCTCGGAGTGGCTTGATTCTATTCCAGGGAATACCACAAGCTTACTTGGATAGATCAGGTACGTTTGACTAGAATCATTTACATCAACATTTCTGCATCTTTAAATCGAGACGACGAGAAGATAAATCCTACTTCAATTCCATTGACATATCATTCCTATTCTTTTCCAGGACATCTGGGAGTATGGTCGGTTGCTGGATTCTTCATGCATGCAGCTTCCTTAGCTATACAGAACGGGTTCTTTGACCGTAAAAACCTAGATACCGCTTTGACACGAACGGTCGTCGTAGGTCAGGGTCTAAGACTATCTTCTAATCTTTATCACAAGATTTCACACATATTGTCGTCAAACCTTCACGTGGAAAGTCGCGCTGCGGCTATAGGGCGTACGTCTATGACCAATCTCTACATCCTGTCATGCGCTGATACAAAACAGGAACTTGCCCGATGCGTGACCACTGTGGTCTTGACAAGTACGAGCACAAAACGCCCAACTCCTTTACCAGATTGGTTTAAGGAAAAGTACGCTAATGAAAGTAGTACCAAATTTGACCTTTTACAACATGGAGTCAAAACAAAAAGAAAATATCAAAACGTACCGGAAGAATGTTTTCATATGGAAATGAGGACAAGACATAGCGATACGGACTACGTAAACAACCATGTAAACCAGACAAAATACTTACAGTTTTGTATGGAGGGCGCGGGAGAAGCGGCGCTCTCTCGTTACTATAGAAACTTTACATCAGATATACTCCGACATCCTGTTCTAGAGTCAGATATTATATATCTCGGAGAATCCCGTGCCTGCGAGAATTTGACGGTTTCGACATGGCAAGATAATGAAACAGAACAAGTCATACATTTTTCTATCTATAACAAATCGTCATCTAAATGTGTTGCTGTCGCTTCAATTAAGTTTGATACTCGATCAAGGAGACCGCCAACAAGTTCAAATTTATAAAATGTGTAAAGCATGACCTTCATACCTCTGGGATAATATTTTGCTATAACAAGTTTTTTTTCTTCTCGTAAAAAAATAGATTATTGCGAACATAAACGACAATGGAACGTAAATAATATGCATTATATTTGTTTTTGGTTTTGAGCTGTTGTCAAACAGTGATTTTGTTATATTTTTTGTTGTATTCTTTTTAACTTTTTATTTTGGCTATAATTTAAAAGATATATGTTTAAGAACATTTAACCTAAAATGAAAACTATTGTTCAATTTAGTTCCCAAGAAGTAATTTACGTGCATGATACACACATTCATGAAAAAGAAAAAAAAAATTTGAAGACAATCAATAATATGAATTACTTGATTTATATTATTCATTTATTAATAACCAATATAACTACTCTCCTATACTGTGATACGTATGTCTGGATGGTATGTTTGATAACGTTTATAATAATGAGGAGGAGGAAATACACAATTATATCATTAATTTTATTTGTTATCATACTAAATCCTACTTTTTTATTAGAAGATTATTTTTCTTCATATACTATGAATAAATAATCCGGGAAAGGCGCGAAAACCCGACGTTATCATGACGTCACAATACAGACGTCGAGCAAGTTGCTCTGTTGCTTTTGAACAAATAATCCATTGGAAAACCAATGGAATCGTAAGTTTGAACTTATTTTTTATTATCAAGTAGTCTAAAAAATTATCATAAGCATTGATGTAACTATTTTTTTTTGCTTCATCGGGGTATGAAATAAATTTTGTTTGCAAACATTTATGAGAATCCGCTAGTGACATCAATGCTTAACTGAATATGCATGAGTAAATGAATGGCATATTCGGTTTAATAAAGTATCGTTCATATATGAACATTTGGATAAATAAAAGAAATAGAGTAACTAGTATTATGTCCTTTCTACTGTCGCGTATCATCATTACCGGCCAAAGAGAGGTCGACAGATTGCAGTCACCATTTTGTCACGAATGTGAGTAACTATCTAATGTGAAATATTAGAATTGACGTAAAGAGTTCTCCGGTAATCCTTCGTAAATTTTGTATGATAAAATGCTTAAAGAAAATATTGACAGCAGTAAACTGCGACATGTGTCCTTCACGGCCATTTTATTATCAATACTAACTAGCACTGAATATGACCTGTCTGTATATTAAAAAAACGAAACAATAACGTTATTGTACCGGAAATGAAAACATTGTTATTTGCATGTCTATTGAATAAAATTGTTTTGATTTCAAGAGAAAAACACACTAATGTACATTGAAATGCATACAGATCTGATTTCTGTAGACCACTTTGTTTTTCTCAGATTAGATTCTAGTGTATATACAAACTAGAAGGTGAATATAGGACTAAAGCTTTGTTCGTCTTTTAATATTATATGAAACATACTTTTGTGTTCATTTGCATAATATATAGTATATTCATCTTCCATCTACACGCTATTTAAGGTTCTAGATACAGTTTAACCTTGTGATATTTTATATGTCACTTCTTAGGTATACCTGGACATAACTTACTTGATAAAACGTGTGTATGCACCAGGCTTAACCTTGTAGGTAGTGCTGATGACGCTCAGATTTATGTGTTGTTTTTAAATTATGGCAAAATATGCTAAACGTCGATTAAGGATACAGGGTTCGGTGCATATATATATTTCTGTTACCAAATAATTGGTCCATTATGTTGACTAGTATCTATAGCATGTACCAGGAGCGCTAGATTGACCGGATTCGACTTTACAAATACATACACGGCGAGTCCTTTTTGACATTGTCATACAAATGGCGACTATAGATTATAACATGCACAGTTGGCAAATTTTATTCAAATCACATTGTGTAAACATACCGTGACAATGCAATGTATTCTCATGCAGTCAACCCGGATAGAAACATTATCACCTGTTTTATTCAGTCATATGTGTGAAAGCTTCTATATAGGCCAATAAGCATATATACGAAAACGCTAAATTTAAACACACCAAAGAGTAACCATCCCATTTTGTTAAAAAAATGCCAAACTTACGGTAGTATAAAATGGAGCGAAGATTAAAACATGTTGTATAAGTGAGAAATTGATGGATTTATCATAATGTTTTTCAATTTTTGTTGTTGTTTTTTTGTTGTTTTTTTTTTAAGAAAAATGACATTACTGTTTACGGCAAACATAATTGAAAGATGCTCCACCGCTGACAAATGGTATTTTTTCACTATAAAAAACAGGAGCAGGCGATTTAGTATTTTTCTTCAGTTACAAAAGTTACTTACTTTGCACCATTACCACCGTTGAAAAGTTTGAGCTTCTAATTTTACTTCAATTTAAAAATATGAAAAATAATTAATTGCATCCCGAAAAAATTCCGTGGCACTATATCCTGTATGAAATGAAGTACTGATTCGGCAAGCACCAAAAGCAAAATAAATTATTTTATATTACTTAATGTGTTAATTAGGCATATATATACACGTTTAAACACCTACTATTGTTCAAATGATGAATACCAATTATGCTCTGTCGGCGGTGGAGCATCCTTAAACTGTTTGACAAATTAAGATTACACAAGAGAGTCAGGATTTTAAGATTTATATAGTACACTGAATATGATAAACTACCAATTACTTGAAATTCAGAATAAATTCAAAATGCAGCTGATCCAGTGTAGCCAACGAAAGCATTATTAAACAAAGAAAACAAATCACCAATTTTGTTGAGACTGACTATGATGCTGCAAACAATAGGGCCGTGACCTAATATTACGATACATATTCACATTTCAAATGATATTGGGAGTAATTTATGAACCACGTACATGACACCCCATAACGTTTGTGCGGTATATGTATCAACAGTGGTAGTAGAGCGTAACGTTTTGTAACCTTCCCGCTGAATTGATGTTAGCGTGGGATATCACCATTTAGCGTGACTTCATCACCAATAGTCTAAACGTATAATAGCCCTGCAGACAAACATTTGCAAGTATCAAGTGCATGGTACTCATTTAGAACTATATTTGGACGCAACGTATCTACGGCATTATAGATGTCGCAGTGATTTTTTTTTCTCAGAAAACGAGTGCAATCATAAGGATACTATAATATCAAAGCCGTTGTCGAGACCTTGAAAAACTTCGGGGTACTGTGTCAGAGGCGTGGGCGAGAGTTAGGACTAAAGAGTACTGTCAGAGGCATGAGTGAGACCGGGAGAGAGCTGAAGGTACAGCCGTGTGGGAGGACCGTGGGAGGACATCGCTACCAAATTATAAGTAGAGGTCCATGACAGTATCAAACGCACTGTCCATTGAAATTAAATACTGACGACAGGCTAGTTAGTTATCCAACTGCTTAGATAAGGAGCACTGCACAGGAGCAATAACTTTTAGATTGTCCTTACCATGACCGTTATTCAAGCTGCATATTTGATACGCTACGGTTTAAACATTTTGATAATGACAGTATCTGTATTAACTCAGCTTTAAAGAATTAGGATAAGGATATCAAGATAATAAGTATATGTTTTACTGTTTGACCATTTACCTCTTTGCATAAACTCTAAACTTGAAATAAAAATAAAAGAAACCATACAGATATCACGATGATACGTATAATTAAAGCTTTTTTTTGGGTTTTATGAACTCCACGATCTAGATATTACCCTCTTGTGTAATCTACATCGCAAACATAAAGAAATCATAAAACTTGATTTATGTCGTGAGAAAATGAAGGATATTTTTAAAATGTTTTACGTCATAGTAATGTTTCTAAAGAGTTACGTCCCTTTACACGGATCTGTCCACGTCAAAATCGTCACCAGAAAAATACCTTAAAATGGTGAAAATTACATAACATACCAATGTAACCTCTTTTAATGAAATGTATATTTGTTTATGTTTAATGCACCCGTGTATGGCGTATACAATAACATCTGCTCAGAATAACACGAGTATATATACACACCCAATACCCTATCAGTAAGCTTGTTAACATTTAGCTAAAGCAGACGACAGATGATCACTATCTGATCAGAGCCAGAGGGTCAATAAGTGGGTCGACAGCGACAGATCACAAGATGACTTCAGAAAGTGCTTGGTATCAACGTGGAAGGTAAGCGTTATAAATCACGAATTTTCGGATACAATATTCTTCTTCTAAGTCTTCATGAACTTTTTCTCGTGTAGGAACTACTAAATGGTTCGATGTAATAACATTACAATGGCACGATATTACAACGTATCATGGGTGTGTATCCCATCATCATTAGATATGGTAAGGTACGTCTGTTTGTTTGTGTTTCTCGAGTTGACATCAATATCTAACCCAGAAATACCCCCTAGATGGTATGATTACAAAAACATGATGATTATTCTTGTTCGATTGTTTCCAGACGATCCTTGTGGATTGAACTTAACAGTTTGTAGGGCGAGTGTCGTCTATTTACTATAACACCCCTACTTACCTGGAGCTAGAACGAATATACGTACCAGGCCAACTATACCTTTAAAAACGACACCATTTTCTGTCTAAAAGTCTTTTGAGCTACATTATTGCAGCTAACCTGGAGCATACCGTACCAAACGACTGCTAAACGCCTGTTTTGGGTTGCCATATCAGTCTGTGATGCTAAATTGTTTTCGCTGCTGGTCATTTGGCCTACTAAACCCCAAAATTTTAATTGTCTGTCTATGTAATCTCTAGTCCAAATTTAACATTCAGCCGTTTTGCTTCAGCACTTCAAATTCAGTCATGATCAGTTTACAATTTTTTCACCTAAATTGCATTCTGGATGCTTTCATGAACGCAAATTCTCACAAAATGGTGCATCCAGAATGAAATAATCGCATAAAGAATGTACTCAAAAATGTGTTGAAAAATGCAATTGAAGACCAGCGCTCTTGAAAATGTAGCATTTAACGATATTAATCAAATGGGGAGCCACTAGTCCAATCGGACTAGTTCACTACAATTGGCAATAGTCTGGCTGTAAAATTACTAGTCATGGGCATTGGACTAGTGCTTAAAGGGACAATTCACTCACGCTAATTCTTTTACATAACCAAGAAGCAAGATATGGCATAAATGTATTGTTCTACATTTCTTATGAAACATATAACATAAGATATTGACAAATTCCACGTCATTGTTTAGTATTTTAATTGATACCGCTGTAATTACAAATCGTTGATCAATACGATTAAGCAGGTACAATATGTACGCTGTACCAATATCCGAGCCAAAGTCATGCACGGTAAACAAATGAACTACATAACCGCTGTGGAGGTGATATAATGATTTTTTAGGCAAGACAATTCACCTAATAAGGTAAACACACTTCTATCCGAGCGATTTGAGCTGTTCTAGACAAAAGTAGCATTACTCTACGAGCAAGGGACTGGGTTCGGCATACAAGATATTCGACCACAATGTGTAATGGCGGACAGCGAGTGAGTTTGAACATTTCACACGCATTTCACCACCATGGGATTTTCTGACATATCACAGTAAAACCGACTGATCTAATTTCCATTAGAACTGGAGGTTTTCCGAAATATATACAAATTTTAATGTTCTCGTAGAATTAATTGTCCCTTTAAAGTCCCAAACTGCCATATACATCTTTAATCTTTCACTTCCATTTGTATCTTCTCTTTTACTATAATGACTGTATTTGTTGATGGAATTAAGACAAACATGTACCATATCGCATCACTTTAAGTCGATGTGTAGTGTTATGCCGTGAAGTTAATTTAACCCTGGCGAAGACAAACAGCAGTAATTTAAAAGAAACTCGATTCTCGGTGGTGGTTTACCTCATCACGCACAGACGATATACAGTTTAATTTCTTTCATTTTTTTCTCTTTTAGAGATACCCGCGAGACTGCCCAGTTCAAAGTGATCTATGTCTCCCCTCGGAGTGGCTTGATTCTATTCCGTGGAATTCCACAAGCTTACTTGGATAGAACAGGTACCTTTATGAGCTGAGTGGAATATTTGATATCATCATTTCTGTATCTTGAATCCTGTTGGGAAGAGGATTAATCTTACTTCGATTCAATTGACATATCATTCCTATTCTTTTCCAGGACATCTGGGAGTATGGTCGGTTTCCCGATTCTTTATGCATGCAGCTTTCTTAGCCATCCAGAACGGGTACTTTGACCGTATAAATATAGATACCGCTTCAACACGTGCTTTTGTCGTAGGTCAAGGTCTAAGACTCTCTTCTAATCTTTATCACGACATTTCACGCATATTGTCGTCAAATCTGCACGTGGAAAGTCGCGCTGCGGCCATAGGGCGCACCTCTATGACCAATCTCTACATCCTGTCATGTGCAGATACAAAACAAGAACTTGCCCGATGCGTGACCACTTTGGTCTTGACGAGTACGAGCACAAAACGCCCCACTCCTCTATCAGATTGGTTTCAAGAAAAGTACGCTAATGAAAGTAGTGCCAAATTTGACCTTTTACAAGATGGAGTCAAAACAAAACGGGAATACCAGAACGTACCGGAAGAATGCTTTCGTATGGAAATGAAGACAAGACATAGTGATACAGACTTCAACAATCACGTAAACCAGACAAATTACTTCCAGTTTTGTATGGAGGGTGCGGGAGAAGCGGCGCTCTCCCGTTACTATAGAAACTTTACATCAGATATACTCCGACATCCTGTTCTAGAGTCAGATATTATATATCTCGGAGAATCCCGTGCCTGCGAGAATTTGACGGTTTCGACATGGCAAGATAATGAAACAGAACAAGTCATACATTTTTCTATCTATAACAAATCGTCATCTAAATGTGTTGCTGTCGCTTCAATTAAGTTTGATACTCGATCAAGGAGACCGCCAACAAGTTCAAATTTATAAAATGTGTAAAGCATGACCTTCATACCTCTGGGATAATATTTTGCTATAACAAGGTTTTTTTTCTTCTCGTAAAAAAATAGATTATTGCGAACATAAACGACAATGGAACGTAAATAATATGCATTATTATTTGTTTTTGGTTTTGAGCTGTTGTCAAACAGTGATTTTGTTATATTTTTTGTTGTATTCTTTTTAACTTTTTATTTTGGCTATAATTTAAAAGATATATGTTTAAGAACATTTAACCTAAAATGAAAACTATTGTTCAATTTAGTTCCCAAGAAGTAATTTACGTGCATGATACACACATTCATGAAAAAAGAAAAAAAAATTGAAGACAATCAATAATATGAATTACTTGATTTATATTATTCATTTATTAATAACCAATATAACTACTCTCCTATACTGTGATACGTATGTCTGGATGGTATGTTTGATAACGTTTATAATAATGAGGAGGAGGAAATACACAATTATATCATTAATTTTATTTGTTATCATACTAAATCCTACTTTGTTATTAGAAGATTATTTTTCTTCATATACTATGAATAAATAATCCGGGAAAAGCGCGAAAACCCGACGTTATCATGACGTCACAATACAGACGTCGAGCAAGTTGCTCTGTTGCTTTTGAATAAATAATCCATTGGAAAACCAATGGAATCGTAAGTTTGAACTTATTTTTTATTATCAAGTAGTCTAAAAAATTATTATAAGCATTGATGTAACTATTTTTTTTTGCTTCATCGGGGTATGAAATAAATTTTTTTTGCAAACCTTTATGAGAATCCGCTAGTGACATCAATGCTTAACTGAATATGCATGAGTAAATGAATGGCATATTCGGTTTAATAAAGTATCGTTCATATATGAACATTTGGATAAATAAAAGAAATAGAGTAACTAGTATTATGTCCTTTCTACTGTCGCGTATCATCATTACCGGCCAAAGAGAGGTCGACAGATTGCAGTCACCATTTTGTCACGAATGTGAGTAACTATCTAATGTGAAATATTAGAATTGACGTAAAGAGTTCTCCGGTAATCCTTCGTAAATTTTGTATGATAAAATGCTTAAAGAAAATATTGACAGCAGTAAACTGCGACATGTGTCCTTCACGGCCATTTTATTATCAATACTAACTAGCACTGAATATGACCTGTCTGTATATTAAAAAAACGAAACAATAACGTTATTGTACAGGAAATGAAAACATTGTTATTTACATGTCTATTGAGTAAAATTGTTTTGATTTCAAGAGAAAAACACACTAATGTACATTGAAATGCATACAGATCTGATTTCTGTAGACCACTTTGTTTTTCCGAGATTAGATACTAGTGTATATACAAACTAGAAGGTGAATATAGGACTAAAGCTTTGTTCGTCTTTTAATATTATATGAAACATACTTTTGTGTTCATTTGCATAATATATAGTATATTCATCTTCCATCTACACGCTATTTAAGGTTCTAGATACAGTTTAACCTTGTGATATTTTATATGTCACTTCTTAGGTATACCTGGACATAACTTACTTGATAAAACGTGTGTATGCACCAGGCTTAACCTTGTAGGTAGTGCTGATGACGCTCAGATTTATGTGTTGTTTTTAAATTATGGCAAAATATGCTAAACGTCGATTAAGGATACAGGGTTCGGTGCATATATATATTTCTGTTACCAAATAATTGGTCCATTATGTTGACTAGTATCTATAGCATGTACCAGGAGCGCTAGATTGACCGGATTCGACTTTACAAATACATACACGGCGAGTCCTTTTTGACATTGTCATACAAATGGCGACTATAGATTATAACATGCACAGTTGGCAAATTTTATTCAAATCACATTGTGTAAACATACCGTGACAATGCAATGTATTCTCATTCAGTCAACCCGGATAGAAACATTATAACCTGTTTTATTTAGTCACATGTGTGAAAGCTTCTATATAGGTCAATAAGCATATACACGAAAACGCTAAATTTAAACACACCAAAGAGTAACCATCCCATTTTGTTAAAAAAATGCCAAACTTACGGTAGTATAAAATGGAGCGAAGATTAAAACATGTTGTATAAGTGAGAAATTGATGGATTTATCATAATGTTTTTCAATTTTTGTTGTTGTTTTTTTGTTGTTTTTTTTTTAAGAAAAATGACATTACTGTTTACGGCAAACATAATTGAAAGATGCTCCACCGCTGACAAATGGTATTTTTTCACTATAAAAAACAGGAGCAGGCGATTTAGTATTTTTCTTCAGTTACAAAAGTTACTTACTTTGCACCATTACCACCGTTGAAAAGTTTGAGCTTCTAATTTTACTTCAATTTAAAAATATGAAAAATAATTAATTGCATCCCGAAAAAATTCCGTGGCACTATATCCTGTATGAAATGAAGTACTGATTCGGCAAGCACCAAAAGCAAAATAAATTATTTTATATTACTTAATGTGTTAATTAGGCATATATATACACGTTTAAACACCTACTATTGTTCAAATGATGAATACCAATTATGCTCTGTCGGCGGTGGAGCATCCTTAAACTGTTTGACAAATTAAGATTACACAAGAGAGTCAGGATTTTAAGATTTATATAGTACACTGAATATGATAAACTACCAATTACTTGAAATTCAGAATAAATTCAAAATGCAGCTGATCCAGTGTAGCCAACGAAAGCATTATTAAACAAAGAAAACAAATCACCAATTTTGTTGAGACTGACTATGATGCTGCAAACAATAGGGCCGTGACCTAATATTACGATACATATTCACATTTCAAATGATATTGGGAGTAATTTATGAACCACGTACATGACACCCCATAACGTTTGTGCGGTATATGTATCAACAGTGGTAGTAGAGCGTAACGTTTTGTAACCTTCCCGCTGAATTGATGTTAGCGTGGGATATCACCATTTAGCGTGACTTCATCACCAATAGTCTAAACGTATAATAGCCCTGCAGACAAACATTTGCAAGTATCAAGTGCATGGTACTCATTTAGAACTACATTTGGACGCAACGTATCTACGGCATTATAGATGTCGCAGTGATTTTTTTTTCTCAGAAAACGAGTGCAATCATAAGGATACTATAATATCAAAGCCGTTGTCGAGACCTTGAAAAACTTCGGGGTACTGTGTCAGAGGCGTGGGCGAGAGTTAGGACTAAAGAGTACTGTCAGAGGCATGAGTGAGACCGGGAGAGAGCTGAAGGTACAGCCGTGTGGGAGGACCGTGGGAGGACATCGCTACCAAATTATAAGTAGAGGTCCATGACAGTATCAAACGCACTGTCCATTGAAATTAAATACTGACGACAGGCTAGTTAGTTATCCAACTGCTTAGATAAGGAGCACTGCACAGGAGCAATAACTTTTAGATTGTCCTTACCATGACCGTTATTCAAGCTGCATATTTGATACGCTACGGTTTAAACATTTTGATAATGACAGTATCTGTATTAACTCAGCTTTAAAGAATTAGGATAAGGATATCAAGATAATAAGTATATGTTTTACTGTTTGACCATTTACCTCTTTGCATAAACTCTAAACTTGAAATAAAAATAAAAGAAACCATACAGATATCACGATGATACGTATAATTAAAGCTTTTTTTTGGGTTTTATGAACTCCACGATCTAGATATTACCCTCTTGTGTAATCTACATCGCAAACATAAAGAAATCATAAAACTTGATTTATGTCGTGAGAAAATGAAGGATATTTTTAAAATGTTTTACGTCATAGTAATGTTTCTAAAGAGTTACGTCCCTTTACACGGATCTGTCCACGTCAAAATCGTCACCAGAAAAATACCTTAAAATGGTGAAAATTACATAACATACCAATGTAACATCTTTTAATGAAATGTATATTTGTTAATGTTTAATGCACCCGTGTATGGCGTATACAATAACATCTGCTCAGAATAACACGAGTATATATACACACCCAATACCCTATCAGTAAGCTTGTTAACATTTAGCTAAAGCAGACGACAGATGATCACTATCTGATCAGAGCCAGAGGGTCAATAAGTGGGTCGACAGCGACAGATCACAAGATGACTTCAGAAAGTGCTTGGTATCAACGTGGAAGGTAAGCGTTATAAATCACGAATTTTCGGATACAATATTCTTCTTCTAAGTCTTCATGAACTTTTTCTCGTGTAGGAACTACTAAATGGTTCGATGTAATAACATTACAATGGCACGATATTACAACGTATCATGGGTGTGTATCCCATCATCATTAGATATGGTAAGGTACGTCTGTTTGTTTGTGTTTCTCGAGTTGACATCAATATCTAACCCAGAAATACCCCCTAGATGGTATGATTACAAAAACATGATGATTATTCTTGTTCGATTGTTTCCAGACGATCCTTGTGGATTGAACTTAACAGTTTGTAGGGCGAGTGTCGTCTATTTACTATAACACCCCTACTTACCTGGAGCTAGAACGAATATACGTACCCGGCCTATACTATACCTTTCGGCCGGGTACGAATTGGTCCATTATGTGTCATAGTGGAGCACTGCCTCCAAAAATCACTCGGGCACAGTTTTGGGTTCTAAATTTTTTGTAGGTTTACGCTAAATTGTTTTATGCGTGGTACATGCATTAAACCTTTTATTTTTGTTCAAAACAAACATAAATCCCGTTCTTAATATCCACCGTACCGCTTCAGCGACGTCAAAATTCACAATATGGGGACTTGCCGTATAAATTCCCTTCACCTGAAATTGCATTCTGGATGCTTTCATGAACGCAAATTCTCACAAAATGGTGCATCCAGAATGAAATAATCGCATAAAGAATGTACTCAAAAAAATGTGTTGAAAAATGCAATTGAAGACCAGCGCTCTTGAAAAATGTAGCATTTATAACGATATTATCAAATGGGGAGCCCACTAGTTCCATCGGACTAGTTCACTACAATTGGCAATAGTCCTGGCTGTAAAATTACTAGTCATGGGCATTGGACTAGTGCTTAAAGGGACAATTCACTCACGCTAATTCTTTTACATAACCAAGAAGCAAGATATGGCATAAATGTATTGTTCTACCATTTCTTATGAAACATATAACACATAAGATATGACAAATTCCCACGTCATTGTTAGTATTTTAATTGATATACGCTGCTGGTCATTTGGCCTACTAAACCCCAAAATTTTTAATTGTCTGTCTATGTAATCTCTAGTCCAAATTTAACATTCAGCCGTTTTGCTTCAGCACTTCAAATTCAGTCATGATCAGTTTAACAATTTTTTCACCTAAATTGCATTCTGGATGCTTTCATGAACGCAAATTCTCACAAAATGGTGCATCCAGAATGAAATAATCGCATAAAGAATGTACTCAAAAATGTGTTGAAAAATGCAATTGAAGACCAGCGCCCTTGAAAATGTAGCATTTAACGATAATAATCAAATGGGAAGCCACTAATCCAATCGGACTAGTTCACTACAATTGGCACTAGTCCGGCTGTAAAAATTACTAGTCATGGGCATTGGACTAGTGCTTAAAGTCCCAAACTGCCATATACATCTCTAATCTTTCACTTCCATTTGTATCTTCTCTTTTACTATAATGACTGTATTTGTTGATGGAATTAAGACAAACATGTATACCATATCGCATCACTTTAAGTCGATGTGTAGTGTTATGCCGTGAAGTTAATTTAACCCTGGCAGAAGACAAACAGCAGTATTTTAAAAGAAACTCGATTCTCGGTGGTGGTTTACCTCATCACGCACAGACGATATACAGTTTAATTTCTTTCATTTTTTTTCTCTTTTAGAGATACCCTCGAGACTGCCCAGTTCAAAGTGGTCTATGTCTCCCCTCGGAGTGGCTTGATTCTATTCCGTGGAATTCCACAAGCTTACTTGGATAGAACAGGTACCTTTACTTGCTGAGTGGAATATTTGATATCATCATTTCTGTATCTTGAATCCTGTTGGGAAGAGGATTAATCTTACTTCGATTCAATTGACATATCATTCCTATTCTTTTCCAGGACATCTGGGAGTATGGTCTGTTTCCCGATTCTTTATGCATGCAGCTTTCTTAGCCATCCAGAACGGGTACTTTGACCGTATAAATATAGATACCGCTTCAACACGTGCTTTTGTCGTAGGTCAAGGTCTAAGACTATCTTCTAATCTTTATCACGACATTTCACGCATATTGTCGTCAAATCTTCACGTGGAAAGTCGCGCTGCGGCCATAGGGCGCACGTCTATGACTAATCTCTACATCCTGTCATGTGCAGATACAAAACAGGAACTTGCCCGATGCGTGACCACTTTGGTCTTGACGAGTACGAGCACAAAACGCCCCACTCCTCTACCAGATTGGTTTCAAGAAAAGTACGCAAATGAAAGTAGTGCCAAATTTGACCTTTTACAAGATGGAGTGAAAACAAGACGGGAATACCAGAACGTACCGGAAGAATGCTTTCGTATGGAAATGAAGACAAGACATAGTGATACAGACTTCAACAATCACGTAAACCAGACAAATTACTTCCAGTTTTGTATGGAGGGTGCGGGAGAAGCGGCGCTCTCCCGTTACTATAGAAACTTTACATCAGACATACTCCGACATCCTGTTCTAGAGTCAGATATTATATATCTCGGCGAATCCTGTGCCTGCGAGAATTTGACGGTTTCGACATGGCAAGATAAAGAAAACGAACAAGTCATACATTTTTCTATCTATAACAAATCGTCATCTAAATGTGTTGCTGTCGCTTCAATTAAGTTTGATACTCGATCAAGGAGACCGCCAACAAGTTCAAATTTATAAAATGTGTAAAGCATGACCTTCATACCTCTGGGATAATATTTTGCTATAACAAGTTTTTTTTCTTCTCGTAACAAAATATATTATTGCGAACATAAACGACAATGGAACGTAAATAATATGCATTATATTTGGTTTTGAGCTGTTGTCAAACAGTGATTTTGTTATATGTTTTGTTGTATTCTTTATACCTTTTTATTTTGGCTATAATTTAAAAGATGTATGTTTAAGAACCTTTGACCTGAATTGAAAACTATTGTCCAATTTAGTTGCAAAGAAGTAATTTACTTGCATGATACACACATTCATGACAAAGAAAAAAATATTTTGAAGACAATGAATAATATGAATTACTTGATTTATAATATTATTCATTTATTGATAACCAATATAACTACTCTCCTATACCATGATACGTGTGTCTGGATGATATGTTTGATGACGTTGATAATAATGAGGAGGAGGAGGAAAGGAAATACACAATTATAATTCAATTTTGCTTGTTACGAGCATTTTCATTGGCTTAAAAATTTACTTTATCAGCCCATAAAGGAACAAATGGCGTCGCCGTTTCTAACGTTGGTTCTGATTGGCTGAGATGACGTCGTAATGTTTTCATAGACAAAAGAGTCCCAAAATGAATTTTGGATATTGAAGAGATTATCTTTAGTAAATTGAATTATAAGGATTAATTTGAATAGGTTTTTGAGGTTATGGAGATATAACACAAAAATCTGAGTGTACTCTCATCATAAACCGCTTCGCGGTTTATTTAGATTGCACTCAGATTTTTGTGTTTTATCTACATAACATAAAAAATCTATTCAAGTTAATCCTTAAATATAATTAATTTTATTTGTTATACTAAATCTTACTTTTTCATTAAAAGATTATTTTTCTTCATATACTATGAAGAAAAAATCCGAGAAAGGCGCGAAAACCCGACGTTATCATGACGTCACAATAGAGACGTCGTGCAAGTTGCCGTGTTGATGTAGAAAAAATGATCCATTGGAAAATCAATGGAAGCTTACCTCTGAACTTATTTTATCAAGTAGTCTAAGAAATTAATTATAAGCATTGATGTAACTATTTTTTTAACTTCATCGGGGTATGAAATAAATTTTGTTTGCAAATTTTTGTTGGAATCCGCTAGTGACATCAATGGTTAAATGAATATGCATGAGTAAATGAATGTCATATTCTGTTATGTAAAGTATTATTCATATATGAAAATTTTGATACATAAAAGATATAGGGACAATTCAGTCTAAGAGAACATTAAAATTTGTACATATATCGGAAAAAAACTAGTTCTAATGGAAATTAGATCAGTCGGTTTTAGTGTGATATGCATGAAATGCCCATGATGGTGACATGTGTGTGAAATGTTCAAACTCGCTCGCTGTCCGCCATTACACACTGTGGTCAAACTTCTTGTATGCCGAACCCTGTCCCTTGCTCGTAGAGTAATGCAATTTTTGTCCAGAACTGCTCAAATCGCTCTGACGGTGGTGTGTTTACCTTGTTAGGTGAATTGTCTTGCCTAAAAATCATTTTATCACCTTCTCAGTGGTTATGTAGTTCATTTGTTTAACGTGCGTGCCTTTGCTCGGGTATGGGTACAGCGTCCATATTGGACCTGCTTAATTGTATTGATCAACGATTTGATATTTGAACGATATTAATTAAAATACTTAACAATGTCGAGGAATTTGTCAATGTTTTACGTTATATATTTCATAAGAAATGTAGAACAATACATTTATGCTATATTTTGCTTCTTGGTTATGTAAAAGAATTAGCCTGAGTGAATTGTCTCTTTAATCAACTAGTATGATGTCCTTTCTACTGTCGAGTGTCATCATTACCGGTCAAAGAGAGGTCGACATACTGTACAGTGTATATAACACACATTGACCAAAACTGTGATTTGTTATCATATTTGGTCAAATAATTTCCTAAGGCATAAACATAATGGCTAGACAAGTTGAAGATGCAATGACTGCAGTCACCTTTTTGTCATTTATGTGAGTAACTATCTAATGTGAAATGTTAGTATTGGCGTAGTTGAGTTCTCCGGCGATCCTTTGTGGATTTTATATGACAAAATGCTTAAAAAAATATTGACAGCAGTAAACTGCGACATGTGTCCTTCGCGGCCATTTTATTATCAATACTAACCAACACTGAAAATGACCTGTCTGAATATTAAAAGAAACAAACAATAAACGTTATTGTACATGAAAGAAAAACATTGTAATTTAAATGTCTATTGAATAAAATTGTTTTGGTTTCAAAAGAAAATGTGAATCAAAATGTGTCAGTTATCTATGATTCTATAACAAATGGTCCATGAAAAAAGTTCGATACATCGAGAACTTCGATTCATAAAACTTCGATTCATACATGGGTTAGTTAGTAATGTTATATAGTGAAGAAATTCGGGACCAGACAAAAAGTTCGATACAGCGAGAAATTCGATTCATCGAAGTTCAAATCATCGAGGTTTGACTGTACATACTAGAATGTGAATATAGGACTAAAGCTTTGTTCGTCTTTTAATAACATATAAAACATATTTTTGTGTTCATTTGCATAGTATATTCATCTTTCATCTACACGCTATTTAAGGTTCTAGATACAGTGTAAACTTGTGATATTTTATATGTCAGTTTTTAGGGATACTGGAACATAACTTACTTGATAAAACGTGTGTATGCATCAGGCCTAACCTTGTAGGTAGTGCTGATGACGCGAGGTTGATGTGTTGTTTTTAAATATGGCAAAATATGCAAAACGTGACAGTACACTTCAGTTTAGTAAGTCTATAGGGTTCGGTGTATATATATATTTCTGTTACCAAATAATTGTTCCATTATGTTTACTAGTATCTATAGCATACCAGGAGCGCTGGATTGACCGGATTCGACTTTACAAATGCATACACGGCGAGTCCTTTTTGACATTGTCATACAAATGGTGGCTATAGATTATAACATGCACAGATGGCAAATTTTATTCAAATCACATTGTGTAAACATACCGTGACAATGCAATGTATTCTCATTCAGTCAACCCGGATAGAAACATTATCACCTGTTTTATTTAGTCACATGTGTGAAAGCTTCTATATATGTCAATAAGCATGTATACGAAAACGCTAAATTTAAACACACCAAAGAGTAACCATCCCATTTTGTTTTAAAAAAAATGCCAAACTTACGGTAGTATAAAATGGAGCGAAGATTAAAACATGTTGTATGAGTGAGAAATGATGGATTTCTTTTGTTATTATTATTTTGAAGAAAAATTACCCCACTGTTTACGACAAACATACTTTTAAACTGTTTGACTGATAAAGATTACACAAGAATTTCAGGATTTGAAGATTTAATAGTACACTGAATATGATAAACTACCAATTACTTGAAATTCAGAATAAATTCAAAGTGCAGTCTGATCCAATGTAGCCCACTAAAGGATTATTACACAAAGAAAACAAATCACCAATTTTGTTGAGACTGATTAATGACGCTGAAAACAATAGTGCCGTGACCTAATATTACGATACATAATCACATTTCAAATGATATTGGGAGTAATTTATACGATGGCCGAAAACGGACTGACAGAATTGTGTTACTAGTAACACGTTTTCGTCAGCAAAATATGTACGTACAAATTTTGTGTCAAAAACCTATAGTTATAGGGATGCTATAGTAGTACGTTTTCGTCAACAAAATTTGTACGTACATATTTTGTTGACGAAAACCTGTTGTTATGATAGTAGTAGATTTGGCTGTACACGAAATGTGTACATGACAAAAACGTGTAGTTTAGAAATCTGCTGAATCCATATACCAATTAACATTCCTTTTTTCTGTGATTGATTCTTACACGGTCATATGGTGACTTTACCTGATAAGGGCATCAAAACCAAAACGCGATGTTTACTTCACTGCAATGAGTCATGATACACAACGTATAAGACGTTCTCAGTAATAACCCATTTAGACTTATTGTAGTGCTATTCTTAGAACTATAGCGGTCAAGATTAAATTGAGCCTCCCCCCCCCTTTTTTTCCTACCTGATTTATACACAAAAAAGATCATGATATATGCAGGTTTACTACTACGGGTGGTATATCTAGTTTTTACCATACGAATATGGCGGATTCGCAGTTGCAGGGATGTAATAAACTATGAATGGATAAGTATTTGATAATATGGTAACTATAGCAATCCGGGTTACCTTCAGAATTAAGTTTGAATATGTATTTAACCTCATGCATTTGAAAACAACAATACAATGAAAGGAAACTTAAAACTGTTTTGACCTTTCAAAGCCTTTATCAAGTGAAGTCAGCATATGACCGTGTAACGATCAATCACAGAAAAAAGGAATGTTAATTGGTATACGGATTCAGTAGATTTCTAAACTACACGTTTTTGTCATGTACACATTTCGTGTACAGCCAAATCTACTACTATCATAACAACAGGTTTTCGTCAACAAAATATGTACGTACAAATTTTGTTGACGAAAACGTACTACTATAGCATCCCTATAACTATAGGTTTTTGACACAAAATTTGTACGTACATATTTTGCTGACGAAAACGTGTTACTAGTAACACAATTCTGTCAGTCCGTTTTCGGCCATCGTAAATTTATGTACCACGTACATGACACCCCATAACGTTTGTGCGGTATATGTATCCACAGTGGTAGTAGAACGTAACGTTTTGTAACCTTCCCACTGAATTGATGTTAGTGTAGGTTATCACCATTTAGCGTGACTCCATCACCAATAGAAACGTACAATAGCCCTGCAGACAAACATTCGCAAGTATCAAGTGCATGGTCTCATTTAGAACTATATTTGGACGCAACGTATCTACGGCAAGATAGATGTCGCAGTGATTTTTTCTCAGAAAACGAATGCAAACATAAGGATACTCTGGAAATAATATTACAGCCGTTGTCGACACCTTGAAGGACCTCGAGGTACTACCAAGGATAACGAGGATGAAATCCTACCCGTCACTTTAAAAATGTAAATACTGACGACAGACGAGTTAGTAATCCAACTGCTTAGATACGGAGCAATGCACAAGGGCAATAACATTTAGATGCTGCAAAATTTATACGCTACGTTATAAACAGTCTGATCATGAGACCATCTGTATTAACTCAGCTTTAAAGAATTAGGATAAGAATATCAAGATAATAAGTGTAAGTTTTGTTATTGGGTCATTTACCTCTTTGCATAGAACTCTGAACATGAAATAAAGATAAAAGAAACCATACAGATATCACAATGATACGTGTAGTTAATGTTATTTGGCTTCTATGAACTCAATGCACTATTACCCTCTTGAGTAATCTACATCGAAAACATAAATAAAAGAAATTATATATAAAACTTAAAATTTTAAGGCATAAAAATGGTGAAAATTACATAACATACCAATGTAATGTATTTTAATGAAATGTATATTTGTTTATGTTAATGCATACGTGTATAGTCTGTCTTGTAACTATATATACACACCCAATACCCTATCAGTAAGCTAGTTATTTAGCTAAAGCAGACGACAGATGAAGACTATATGATCAGAGCCAGAGGGTCAATAAGTGGGTCGACAGCGACGGATCATAAGATGACTTCAGAAAGTGCTTGGTATCATCGTGGAAGGTAAGCGTTATAAATCATGTATTCTCGGATACAATATTCTTCTGCTAAGCCTTTACGAACTTTTCCTTGTGTAGGAACTACTGAATGGTTCGATGTAATAACCTTCCAATGGCACGATCTTATAACGTATCATGGGTGTGTGTCCCATCATCATTAGATATGGTAAGGTACGTCTGTTTGTTTGTGTTTGAGTTTCTCGAGTTGACATCAATTTCTAACCCAGAAATACTCCCTCGATGGTATGATTACAAAAGCAGAAGTGTTCGGTGATAATTATTCTTGTGCGATTGTTTCCAGACGATCCTAGTGGATTGAACTGAACAGTTTGTAGGGCAAGTGTCGTTTTTTTACTATAACACCCCTATAGCTACTTACCTGGAGCATACTGTACCAAACGCCCGCTAAACGCCTGTATTGGGTTGCCATATACATCTCTAATCTTTCACTTACATTTGTATTTTCTTTTTTACTATAATGCCTGAATTTGTTGATGGAATTCAGACAAAAATGTACCATAATATACCATGAAGTCAATTCAACCATGGCAGAAGACAAACAACAGTAATTTAAAAGAAACTCAATTCTCGGTGGTGGTTTACCTCATCTTGCACAGACGATATGCAGTATAATTTCTATTGTTGTCTTTTTTTTCTCTTTTAGAGATACCCTCGAGACTGCCCAGTTCAAAGTGATCTATGTCTCCCCTCGGAGTGGCTTGATTCTATTCCGTGGAATCCCACATGCCTACTTGGATAGAACAGGTACCTTTGCTTGCTGAGTAGAATCATTTATATCATCATTTCTGTATCTTGAATCCTGTTGGGGAGAGGATTAATCTTACTTAAGTTCTATTGACATATCATTCCTATTCTTTTCCAGGACATCTAGGAGTATGGTCGGTTTCCCGATTCTTTACGCATGCAGCTTCCTTAGCTATACAGAACGGGTACTTTGACCATAAAAATATAGATACAGCTTCGACACGTGCTTTTGTCGTAGGTCAAGGTCTAAGACTATCTTCTAATCTTTATCATGACATTTCAAACATATTGTCGTCAAATCTTCACGTGGAAAGTCGCGCTGCGGCTATAGGGCGCACCTCTATGACCAATCTGTTCATCTTGTCATGCGCAGATACCAAACAGGAACTTGCCCGATGCGTGACCACTCTGGTCTTGACGAGTACGAGCACAAAACGCCCAACTCCTCTACCAGATTGGTTTCAAGAAAAGTACGCAAATGAAAGTGGTGCCAAATTGGACCTTTTACAAGATGGAGTCAAAACAAAACGAGAATACCAGAACGTACCTGAAGAATGCTTTCGTATGGAAATGAAGACAAGACATAGTGATACAGACTTCAACAATCACGTAAACCAGACAAATTACTTCCAGTTTTGTATGGAGGGTGCGGGAGAAGCGGCGCTCTCCCAATACTATAGAAACTTTACATCAGATATACTCCGACATCCTGTTCTAGAGTCGGATATTATATATCTCGGAGAATCCCGTGCCTGCGAGGATTTGACGGTTTCGACATGGCAAGATAAAGAGAACGAACTAGTCATACATTTTTCTATCTATAACAAATCTTCATCTAAATGTGTTGCTGTCGCTTCAATTAAGTTTGATACTCGATCAAGGAGACCGCCAACAAGTTCAAATTTATAAATGTGTAAAGCATGACCTTCATACAAATACTGTTACTAACTTATGCTCGCGTACGAATACATTTTGCGGATTTTGCGAACTATAAGACGTAGAGAAAATACATCTTGCAAATACGGACAAAACAAAGGCCAAAACGTTCAGATTGCGAAATTAAACCGCAAAAACGCCCTTACTAGGTATAAAACACGAAAATACCTCGAAAATACCTACAAGAAATGATGCCTTTACTCACATTATGTTAAAAATTAAAGACAAAATTGTCTATACTGAGCTTGTTTTGAGCTATTGTAAATCAGGGATGCGTTTTACAATTTTAAGAAAATTTTGACGTTTTTATTATATTTTTATATAAATTTTAGAAACAGAAAAGAAAAGGAAAAGAAGACAGGTTTTTATAAAATTGATAGAATTAGTTATGTTCAATTGCATCAAAGATGAGATTGATAGGCATACAGAATATAATTATATTTACCGGAGGTATTGCGTTAAAATAGGGACTTGCAATGAAACAACACTTTATTTTTGATTTTTGACATATTGACACATTAATGAAATAAATTTTCGAAGAAAATCATTAAATTTAAATAACTTAATTGTGTTATTTACTAAACCAGTGTAGCTGGTATCATAGTGATATGATGGTTACTATAGTGATGTTGTTGATGATGATGATGATGATAGGAGGAGGAAAACAAGGAAGGGGAGGTGAAGGGGGAAATATTAAATAATATTATATAAGTTTACATAAGTGAATGAATGTCATGTCCTATTTCGTATTGTATAATTTATGTATGAAATATGGAAAATAAAAATAAAACATAGAAAAAAAGGTTTATTAACTAGTATACCTTATGGTCTTTCTTCTGTCGCTCGCCATTATTATCGGCCAACGAGAGGCAGAAACGTATTGAATCCTTAACATGTATATATATTACCACACATTAACCAAAGCTGTTTATAATCGTTGGTCCTGTGAATTCCATCAGACATAACGACCAGACATTTTAAAGATGCAATGACTGTGATATTTGTAAAGTCTGCAGTCACTTTTTTTTTCATTAATGTAGGTGACTCATGTGAAATCTGAATATGGTCCCGATTGAGTTCTTCTCTCAAACAATCCATCGTGGATTTTATGAGAAAGTACTAAAAGAAAATATTGACAACAGATAACTTTGACATGTCTTCTTTATAGCATTTCAATATCAATACTAACTAGCACTTCAAACATGACCTGTCTGAATTTTCGAGAGAGAAAAAAAACATTAATGTGCATTGCTGATCGGATTACTGTTAACCACTTTGTTTTCGTGAGACACAAATTTTCGAGTATTAACAAAAGAATTTCACAAGAGAGCTCGAGCGCGAATTCAAATGCTTCGGCGAATAACTGTACAGTATTTATAAAGTTGTATTTATAAAATCCTTGATCGCGAATTTTTGTACTCGCCAATATGTTAAAAAATAATGAAGACGCGAAATATTGTATACGGGGATATGAAGTGGTTTATTGAACAATGAATATCAAAATTCATATTATTTACTCGAACTGGTATTTCCATACATAAAAGTGATACTGTAACAATCGCTAAGTTCCCATATTCATTTGTTCACTTTACCTCATTCACCTCTGTTAATCCATAATGAACTGTTCCAGCTTTAGAACACGGAGAGTTCAAATGTATTTCGGGGATAAATGAGTTAAAAATCCATTCATCGATATCGACCGCTTGAATATAACCTACTTCACCTTTCGCTTTGAAGATATCGTGTTACGTGATTGTCAGTAGTCCTTTCAGTATTTCAATAATTTGTGGTATAGGTTATGTTGCAATACGTTTCACACATGAGCGTATGTAAGTTATGGGAAGTTATATAGTAACTCACCAGTAATAGCCCGGGAGTTCAGCTAACAATGCGTTAAACCTCGCAGTGATCGCAATCGATTTAAATAGCCCGGCTTAACCGATATATGGTTAATCTCAGAAATAAAGTGCATAGTGAGCTTAAGCACACATAAAATTTTTAAATAAATTCGAGAAATTAAAAAAAAATAAGGAAACGATATCCCACATTTTTTTCCCCATTTATTTACATGCATATATACATATGCACGAATGCAAAAAGACATTTGTTGTTTTCAACACTAACCGTTAAACAATTCTTGTAGCCCTGGTTCACGTATGCTTGTTACCCTGACCTTTGACCCGACACTGAAGTATTGACATGCAGTGGTATTTAGTGTATTAGTGTGTCTATATGTGTTAGTATATATACTTATCTAGTCCTATAACAGTAGCCTGACTAGCACCTGGACTTTAACAGCATTCTGTTGGGTCCGAGTGTTTACAGTTTTAGTGTGTATTCGTGTCCCAACCTGGAACAACATGGCAGCGGCGGCAAACCACATATAGGTAATTATACTGAAGTATGTGCTCGACTGTCAATATACACACAAATATATTTACATATTTATATTATACTGTTACATAATTCATAAATGGAAAGCATTCAATAGTGTGCCATGTGTTAACAATAATTTAATAGTGACAATTTCGTTGTGTTTCGAGAAATGTTTGTAAAGATATTGTCAATAATTTGGTAACAATTTAGATGAATGCTGTCCTTGTAAACTAACCCTTGGTTGCGATTGTGACGTTTTGGAAGTTGGATCTAGCCAGTCTGATAACAGATATCTAAAGTCACACTAACTCTATATAGTATATATTTTATCAGATAAAATATGAGCACAGGTACCATGTGAGGTTATATCCGCACACTAACAGATTATAGTCGCGACGACAAGTCAGTACCATTATAGCCCAATAACATGGAACTAATCTCGTTTACAGCATGGTAATGGTGTGGCCTTCTCCAAGTGAATGGGCAGTGTAGTCAGCTCAAACACATGGCACTCGGGTGTCGGTAAGTATGCAATACTCACATCGGGTGTCGGTAAGTATGCAATACTCACGTCGGGTGTCGGTAAGTATGCAATACTCACATCGGGCGTCGGTAAGTATGCAATACTCACATCGGGTGTCGGTAAGTATGCAATACTCACATCGGGCGTCGGTAAGTATGCAATACTCACATCGGGTGTCGGTAAGTATGCAATACTCACATCGGGTGTCGGTAAGTATGCAATACTCACATTGGGTGTCGGTAAGTACGAAATTTGATACCTCGCGGGTTTTTCTTATAAAGCATAGTTTATCTACATCAAATTCCGCTAATAACTTCTTAACAGTAAATCGCTAAACTTATATCCCGGGAAATATAACAACTATACAGTTTACATAATACATATGTCTGGTTTGTGAGGAGAAGTTCCATAGCTCCTGGAGAAAAAATATCACTGATGAGACCTATTCCGTCTTTGCATATTACAGAGTTAGCTTCCTTGCGGGTAGGTATCAATTGTTACGTCATTATTTTGTGAGCGCAATTCACGTCCTTTTCATGACGTTACGCTCGAAAACACATGACGTCACAATCAATACCTACCTGCAAGGGCAGATAACTATGTAATATGCAAATACGGAATAAAGTAAGTGCCATAGCATCAAAACTGTCCCATGATCGGTATGATCACGTGGTTTAGTGTTATATAAGACAAGAGATGAGAGGAGGAGAAAGACACTAAATAAGCATCATTACAATAGCGATGTTATCAAGTCTTCTATACCAAAGCATGGTCAGTTTAGTCGAAGTAGAAGAGAAGAAGGATTAATGATAACGTCAATCAAATCTCTTCCAACAATTAAATCAAGATCCAGTTTCATGAACATTTCTTAAAAGGGAATTCCTTAGCTGAAAATTTCCTGTAGGAAAGTATTATAGACGTTAAGGAAAGCACCTTAAGTAAAGGACACTTCCTTAGAATCTGTAATGTTTTTCTATGGAGAATTATAAGTTAAAGATTCCCTTTAACAAGACATTTTCATGGAAACAGGTCTATTAATTCAATATTATTTTACTGAAGATGCCGGTGGTGATGAGGCTCCCGCTCCCTGGATGTCCACAACAATTCGCTCTGACAAAACCTGGAACGATTATCTGGTCGTCAAGGCAACAAGATTCAGGAGGATTAACAATAACACTGTAGTCAACCAATCAAAAAGTAGGTTAAGGAAAAGTCAAGCTGTATCCGTTAAATTTTCGAGGGAAGGGGCACATGACTCTTCGTTTTCCTTTTCTGTAAAGATTATTAATGTTGTTCAAATTCCTTATTCTACAGAGGAAAGAACTGAACAATAATTGCACTAGACTGTCTCTTTTGTGAATGTTCTGCTTCTTCAAGCTTTATCATTTTGTATACATCAATGAAAGGCAATGTCATCTTGCAACATTGACTTTATAGATCATCATAAAATAATCGCTTTCTCTGAAGGCGAAATACATGCTGTTAAATTTTCCTTTCATGAGGATTCCTTTAAGAAAAAACATTCACGAATGGAAAAAAAATATTAGAGAGTAGAAAAGACATGCTTTAACTGTTTATATTTGTCTCTCACAGACCCAGAGACAACCTACGGTATAAAATGGAGTCGAGGATTCCGGAAAGGTCAGCACATCTTTGAGATAGGTTTCCCCACGTGGATGAGAGGCAAACATGCCAGTGTAGGGATTGCAACTGAGCACGCACCAATTTACCTACACAAAAGTGTTGCCCTTGTTGGAGAAACAAAAGATTCGTGGGGCATTGACCTTGTGACGTCACGAACCGTTCATAATGGAAAGGAAATATCAAAGTTTCCTTCGGGTCGATGGAAAATGCCCGACAGATTTTACATGTATATTGACATCCCCGAGCGGAAGTTGCTATTTGGAGCTGATGAGATATTCTTTGGAAGTGCCTTTTCCGATATGGACATTGAAGGCCAAACTTTGTATCCAATGGTATCGGCTACGTCACCAGGGGCAGCTGTTACCGTGGTGTATAGGGGTAAAGGTAGGCAGGTGGAATTGATAGATGATATTAAGGGCATTTGGTGGCATGGCCGTTTGGTAAGCGATTACAAATGAAATCCAGATTATCAAACAATATCCGTAAATCGCAAGTTAGAAACGTGTTGAAGTTGTTCCAATGCAAGAAATGGACATAATACGAGATGAATGCTAAGAGAGTCTAGTTAAAGAAACCAATGACACAAGTTTTGAGAATGAAAAAGACGTGATTCTAATATCTTAATTTAGAAAATAAAATCAGAAAAAATGTTTCTTTTAAAAGTGACTTTTAATTTTGGATGAATAAAGTTAGCGTCACAAGCCGGAGGTTACATTGACTTTAGGCGATTTAAAACAATCCATACCTATTGTTATCTATTGTTATTGTTATTAAATAAAGGCATAAACCCGTCAAGCACCGTCAGTATATTAACATGATGTCTATATTAACTCCCATTCAACACCTTTTTGAATATCATTTCATATACTGATTACAACTTTGCCATGTCCCTTTATATTTGCAGGTATCATCGTGACGGGGCCTATCCGGAAGACGAGGTGATGTCTTGTCCTTCTGCTTCACCGTCTCATCCATGTCTCAGAACGTCATTTCAAATACATAACTTAATTTCTCTTATTTGTCCAATGTCCTATCCGTGCTCATCCTCAATCATCCAGAGTTCCGATCACTTACGATCTCTACACCCCTGGGCTATCTCATAGTAAAATTTGAGGCAGCTCAGCGGAAAACATATGAACCAATCACAGGCATGTAAAGATTTCCTTTGAAGACTACACGGAGAGAGCGACGCCCAACATCAAAGTCACACAGCCAACCACAATGTACCGTTATACGGCTCTTTTGGTGTACATCAAACGCTTATAAAATCACTTGTTCTGTTCTGTTGCTTCCAATTATGCGTATCGAAAAATCAATGTCAATATGTCAATTCCATATTTCATATGTCATAAATCTTAAATCACAAGAAAAGACAGAAGTAGTATACGTCCCTAATACAATCATTAATAACAATGGATAAGAAGATACACATTAACAATATCCTTATCAAGCACTGACTTTATTACATTGTATTTCAATTTATTATTTCCATTTTCGTATACTCTTGTGTTAATATCGCGAATCTCTTAACATATAACGATGCTCTCTGTAATATATTTATTTTTCCTAAATAAAATACGAAAACTTTGAGATGTGATTTTGTTGATTGTTTTGGTTTCATCGGTCAGTAGTATTCTTCAGTGAGATTACGCTATGAGGTAAAAGTGTTTGGACAATATTTTCCATGAATCGTAATTAATAGTCCTTAAACGCACATGATACAAATTACACCGCAGCACTCAAGAAAGAATGTCTTAATCACTGTGAACAGCAATGGAAATGCAGAACCATTCCTGGACCAATTCAAATCTGTCAAAAGGATACCGGTAACTACTAGATACCAACTATTATCGAAACAAAACATCAGCATTAATGAAAACGGAAATGAAAACCTTGTAGGAGAACTTTTGGTCCACTCGACAAAGACATGTTTCTGCCATTACATAAATCTCTCATTCGGCCACAGTTAGAATATGGAATGCTACTACAGTTTGGAGTCCATTGCTTCTTAAGGATATTCAGCAGCTAGAAAATGTCCAACGTCGGGCCACCAAAACTAGCAAAAGGACTTTCCGACTTACCCTATTCAAACCGATTACGTCAACCTGGATTGCGAACCCTATAGAGTACAGACGTAAAAGAGCTGATGTTTTACAAGTATTCAGAATTATTAATGAAATTGACATAACCAGTGATAGAGGCCGAAGCATGCTGACCAAACAAGATCATTACAGAACAAGGGGACACAATAAAAGATTACTGAAACCTCATACGAGGCTTAACATTCGGAAACATTCATTTGAAATAAGAGTGATCAACGACTGCATGAACTCCCTACCTTCGGAAATTGTAAATGCCGAGTCGGTGAACAGATTCAAGACCCTCATAAACAAGTATTGGAAGAAATGTGACATTAAGTTTTACCCTAGCCGTTATTGAAGACATTACTATAAGCAAGCTAAAACAAGGGACATATAGTGTATATATTGTATATAAGGTATAGAACTGGATGTGATCAATATTTCATTAGTTCAAGTTTTTGAGTTTTGCGCAAATATAATTATGATTATTATGTATGTACAGACTATAGATTTAGGTGGTCAAGAAGCTTTGCTTAAAATAGACCGAAATCTGGTATATATCTGGTATATAAAATGTAACGCTTTCAAAAGCCTCTTCTTCAGACAACATTACGACCTTTATACTAGAACAAAAGAAGGACGAGCGACAATATTAGCATGTAACAATCTACCCAAGGTTCAACTCGATCTGAGTCTGAGAAGATCTTCAAGCATATACATGAAAGAGCCTCAAATCGAGTGTCCGTAATAACATGACAATTCGAGGTCAACAGGTAAACAGCCGATTGACCGAGACGGTCACGATTTCCATGCCTTGTTTCTATAATGTTTTGTACCTGAGTACCAATTTGTACGTGTATCGAGTCATTCTTTAGTAAGATATTGCGCCATTTTAGCAAACATCATAATCACGATGTTTATGCTCAGGTTAACTTCTGGGTAGGGAATTCAAACGCGATAGAACGTCTTTATATTAAGATGAAGCCAGGTCTTGGGCGCTCACTTGATACCACCGACGTAGAAATGTACAAGAAAATTCGGGATCTGGCGTACTCTAGTAGGCGAATTTAGGTGGCAGAAATTAAATAACACAGGTACGTATTTTTGTATTGGTTCGTGGTTGTTTTCTAGACGATCATGTAAATTAAGTAACAATAACCGAAGTTGCACTTTAATAAAAAAAAATACTTACGTAATACAACACAGAATGACCTAAAAGTAATTTTAAAAGTACTAAAGGGGTGAAAAAGACACTTATGTAGTTCTGGTATTTTATCCTGAAATGACCACCCATCTTACATATGATAGTGTCTCAACAATCTTACATTATCTATTTAGGTATGTACAAGCTAACAGTATGCTGGGTCCCAAATCCCTTAGGGATGAACAAATGGTAACCAAAGCATCATTTTGCAGAACCTTGTTTAACCTTGTTATATCAAAAGATTATTCTCTTTTGAATGTGGTGACTGTAGATGAGTCTCGATATCGTTAGTATGAGCCGGAACATAGAGCTCGGAGTCATCAATAGGTATGGTCTAAGATGTTCAAGGCGCAATCATTTACTAGCGAGGTGATAGTCATTTAAGCATTGAACGTCTTTCAGTTGGCATTCATAGACAATATGAATGCCAACTGGACAGAGGCAAATTCCATGAAGCTATGAATGCCAACTGAAAGACATTCAATGCTTATATTTACATTTGGTTACAATTTTATGATGAAATCCCAAGGAATTTTGTATCTATAATGAAATAATCATTCGTTATCATCATGGATGGAACAGCCATTTGAACAGCCGTCATCCGTGATCGATGCCACGACAATTGTGACGTCACAATAATAATGACGTCATAATAAGCGCTTGTTCAAGTTCATTGTCTATATGACTGCCAACTGCACTTGGTAAGGTTACATAGTTGGACAGCAGTGAAAATGTAAATATAGTATTTTGGGAGGCAAAAAAAGGCGTTATTATATATGTTGTACGTTTTACCCTGATCACATCTCACAAGAAAGCAGTTACACCGAGAAGGAATAGGTGGGTCTCAACCAAAATTACGTTGAGCTGCTTATCAACATAGAAGAATGCAAATATCAAGAATCTTCAAAAAGAATGCAATACCTCTCGGTAGATGAAAACTACATGTAATTAACGTATGAAAAACTAGGACATGTGCAAAACATGCAAATAAACCCTGCATTCCACAGTAGTTTATTTCGATACATAACCTATGTGTATTTCGCGGTTGCCTTTCTAACTAGAGATCGATGAGGTTTTAATCAGATTTTAATATTTCCAGCATCTTCCTCCTTTAACTAATTGTCCATACCCATCACAACAATTATAATTCAAAATTATTGCAGCAATCAAAATCGTTTGTTACGGATAACAGTAGCACAACAATTTCGGCTCAGTGGGCCCTTGAAATTCTCAAAGTCCAGCTTTTGGCTCATTTAAATGATTTTCCACAGTCCACACTCATAACAACAACTATGTTCCAAAACGGTTTCAGAAATCAATGTCATTTGTGACAAATAACAGCTTTTCAACTCTTGCACCAAAACTAAGACCTGGGGCCGACGCAAGCCTCCCTCTCTTCGAGAAAAAATGAAAGTTTGCCAACATTCAAATACATAACAAAAGCACGGCCTAAATACACAATTTTATGGGGTAAAGTTGAATAGTTTTGGCGTTATAGATCAATATCCCCTGCGTTTCGCGGGAATAATTACATGCAGGTAGATTGAGACTGTGGTGTGTTCGTGTTGTTACTCTGTGCAATCGTGGAAAGTCTTGGCCTTTTTTATCTCACTGAAACATGCTGTCGGAGACACAGAACATTCAACTCCCCACCCGATCACATTACAATGACAACGGGCAAACCAATCGTCCCACCCCCTTTATGCTGAACGGACCTGAAACTACCATTTTTATAGACTATGGGATGTCTCTGCCAGGACACAGAACCTTCCTCACAGGGGCAAACGTTAAAGTGAGGCGGTGTGAAGGGAGATGTTAGGAAGAGGAGAAAAGATCAATTTAGTCGCTTTTTATGAAACTGGCATTTACAATATCAAGATACAGAGAGATATATTGTCATAACAATAAGCGAAAAAAATATTATTTGACCTTAACCTTTGATACTATGACGAATCCAAACTGACATTTGTTAGCATTTATTTGTTAATTTTGACCTGCACTGAGAAAGTCAGATCATTTGACTTGATAGGTGATGGAATGATAAACATATGACTTATGTGTAGTTATTTTTGTGTTTTGGCCTGCAGTTGTGATGTGACATGAAACCATTCAGCAATACATTTGATGAGGCTCTCACGTACATTTATTTCCACTACATTCTTTTTATGTACAATGCCAGTCTAGTAGATCTCATATCAAATCTTTATCGAGAGTTGCCTTTCTTTACGCCCCCAATAACTACGTTCAGCTCGACATAAATTAAAGGCCAAAGGTCACTGTATTATGCAAATCCAATGGAAAAGATTCATCAAGGGGAAATATTGAAAGGGAGACAATCCGCTCCAACAACACAAACGAGATGAAATCGGAAACAAAATGACTACAAAGCTCTTTATTTATAACATGAATATAGACATAAAATTACAAAATCAAAATGTGCTACCAATTGTATCTCTTTTGGAAATTTTTGTCCGATACAAAATTTTAAAGGTCTGGCAGTATATTTTCGTTTTCCTTTGTATTTACTTATAACAAAGTAAACAGAACGATATGATTAACTCATTCATTCCTAACATTTCATAATGGACTAGTCTAGTCATTGATGTAGAAGAGTCTAAATTTATCTTCAGGGGTGACTGAAACAAACTCGCTCTACCCTTCATCTTTATATATAACAATGTACTACCATTGAAACCCCTTCATAACATAACTTTCTGTACACAATAAAACAGTGACTTTGTATAGTTAAGGTGACATATGACAATATGAATGCTTACATAGAAAACCATCACAGTATAAAATCAGTACAACTTTTTACCCATAGTCATGGAGATACAAATGGTGTAGAAATATAAACTATAAACATCTCTCATTCATGATAACAACAAACAAGAATTACAGTTTGGTCTGATCAACATTTGCCTTTCACAGTCAATGTATAGAATGTACATTGCAGTCAAACCTGTCTATAAGGAACACTGAAGGGGAGACAGAAAAATGGTCAGTATAGACAGGTTGTGTCTGTAGATATTGGTGCTGTATTAGACAACAGAGGACAACTGTAGAGTTTTATATAACACATAGACTTTAATTTGAAATCAATATATAAATGTTATCAAATTAAAGTAGAAGGAAATCAAGGATTTGATACTGACAAGGTTGGCTCTCCTACTTCTAGCATAACTGTGCTTAAAGTGAACATATGTTTGAAAAACATTATTGTGCCAAAATACGCCTTATTTCTTTTACAATCAAAGAAATAAATAGCATTTGAACAGAAAGGTTTAAATGAGAATCTGAAGGAGGAGATCCATACAAAGTAGAACAGCACCGTAAAAACAACCGTCAGTGTAAAAACAGGTATTGAAAACCAAACAGGGCAATAACTCCTCATATTAACTTATTGGAACACAATTCATAATAATACAACCTATAATAAAAGAGCACCCCCCCCCAAAAAAAAAAAAAATACAAAACAAAAATAAAAAAAAAAAAAACTGGGCTTGTGTATGTATGGTACCCTGAACAAAACAAGATTATAATTGGTGCCCGGGAGATAAACTGCCTTCACATAATGGGTTCAATTTTCCATGCAAAGATGTGAAAAGGTCAGGGGTCACCAACTCAATCACATAAATTTAATCTGGGCACTCTTGTTTCCTTCCATTCTAAAACCCCTGACACTCTGTCAAGGGCGAGTAAGGTCATCAAAAATAACTTGTACAATGTACAATAAAGAAACTTAATATTTAACAAAGACTGTCCATTTAAATCAGGTTATTAGGTGTTCTTTAGGAAAATTTAAAAACAATTTAATAATAAACTGTGGTTGGACAGAGATGAAATTTGGTCTGAAGAGCTATTACACACATTACAGAATCATCAATGTTTCACACTACATACTGTTGGTTGGCTGAATTTCTCCTGGTGGGATACATTTTCACTTCCATCTTCGCCATCAGACTATATATCAAGCATTATACAACTCATGATAGTACAAATATTTACATCACCAAATTTGTTGATTCCAGCAATACACATATACATGTAATGCTAAAGTCTAATAATGCTGGAATGTTCTAACTGCATTCATATTGCATTAAATAACATGAAATGTTTGTTGATACAGTCTTTCATTGTTTTGAGCCTTTAAAGGCCCACTACCTTTCCAAAACGGCTTTTAATTTTTAAAATGGAAATGTAAAATGAGATAGATAATTTTGTAGGGTAGCAAAAGTTATTAACTTACCGTTAATACTACACTCATCATCTTCTGAAAAATCAATTTAAAAAAATAAAATGTTAATTTTCATAACACAGGTCTTATGTTTCTCGCCATTGTCCTAAATATTGCGCGGTAGTTGACTTTTACTGCACAAGACGGCAAAATTGTAAAATGAATCTCAACAGTTATCATATATTACGCAGGGAATCTTGCGTTAGTTTCGTTTTGTTACCTCATATTAGGCCTCCGATATGTATTTCCTTATGTTATCAATGTCTTTAACAAATCTTAAATTTTACTCAGGAAAGGTAGTGGGTCTTTAAAGTAATTCATGGAAAAAATATTCATGAATAGCAATACTGCAACAAACCAAATTTCTGGTTCCATAGCAAAAATGAGATCTTACTCAAACGACCTTATCTTCTTACTCAAACAATCTTATCTTCTTACTCAAACATTCTTATCTTTTTACTTTAACGATCTTATCTTCTTACTCAAACAGTCTTATCTTCTTACTCAAACAGTCTTATCTTCTTACTCAAACAATCTTATCTTCTTACTCAAACAATCTCATCTTTTGACTAAAACGATCTTATCCTCTTTCTCAAACGATCTTATCCTCTTTCTCAAACAGTCTTATCTTCTTACTCAAATAACCTTATCTTCTTACTCAAACAGTCTTATCTTCTTACTCAAATAACCTTATCTTCTTACTCAAACAATCTTATCCTCTTATTCAAACAATCTTATCTTCTTACTCAAACAATCTTATCTTCTTACTCAAACAATCTTTTCTTCTTACTCAAACAATCTTATCTCTTACTCAAACAATCTTATCCTCTTATTCAAACAACCTTATCTTCTTATTCAAACAACCTTATCTTCTTACTCAAACAGTCTTTTCTTCTTAGTCAAACAACCTTATCTTCTTACTCAAACAGTCTTTTCTTCTTAGTCAAACAATCTTATCCTCTTACTCAAACAATCTTATCTTCTTACTCAAACGATCTTATCTTCTTATTCAAACAACCTTTTCTTCTTACTCAAACAATCTTATCTTCTTACTCAAACATTCTTATCTTTTTACTCAAACGATCTTATCTTCTTACTCAAACAGTCTTATCTTCTTACTCAAACAGTCTTATCTTCTTACTCAAACAATCTTATCCTCTTATTCAAACAACCTTATCTTCTTACTCAAACAGTCTTTTCTTTTTAGTCAAACAAACTCTTATCCTCTTACTCAAACAATCTTATCTTCTTACTCAAACGATCTTATCTTCTTACTCAAACCATCTTATCTTCTTACTCAAACAATCTTATCTTCTTACTCAAACAATCTTATCTTCTGACTCAAACAATCTTATCTTTTGACTCCAAACGATCTTATCCTCTTTCTCAAACGATCTTATCCTCTTTCTCAAACAGTCTTATCTACTTACTCAAATAACCTTATCTTCTTACTCAAACAATCTTATCTTCTTACTCAAACAACCTTATCTTCTTATTCAAACAACCTTATCTTCTTACTCAAACAATCTTATCCTCTTACTCAAACAATCTTATCCTCTTATTCAAACAACCTTATCTTCTTACTCAAACAGTCTTTTCTTCTTAGTCAAACAATCTTATCTTCTTACTCAAACAATCTTTTCTTCTTACTCAAACATTCTTATCTTCTTACTCAAACGATCTTATCTTCTTACTCAAACAGTCTTATCTTCTTACTCAAACAGTCTTATCTTCTTACTCAAACAATCTTATCTTCCTACTCAAACAACCTTATCTTCTTACTCAAACAGTCTTATCTTCTTACTCCAACAATCTTATTTTACTATCTTGAGCCCATATTGAAGTTAACGTTGCTTACCACCAATATATGGAGTATCTAATATGACCATTTATTCATTGGTGCTGTCTTCAGTTATGTTATCAAAATAGCTATTGCATCAACAAGACATTACCGTACAATCATGACAACAACCAACAGTGGTTCCCTGAATGATAATACAGTGGCAATATATGACATTAACTTGGGTCCATCAGTTGAAGAGACTGGTATGCCTTGTTTATCCTTGCTGTCAGATGGTTTCTGTCTTCTAGAAGGTGGTCCAGGCTGAGGTCACCAGACTCCATTAACATCCCTGTCAACAAGAAAAGATTTTAAATTAAGTTAAAAATTAATTTGTCTTTCATTTAACTCAGAAATGAGAGACGTATGTTAGTCTATTGATTTCTCTAACTGTTGTTACAATTGATACTTGATGGGTGATATTTTTACATTGTGATGTTTCTAGTAAACCTAGCTTGAATAATCCAAAATTAATCAACTTAAAATTGTAGAGACTAGCTGATCTGAAATTAAACCTGCAATAATTAAAAAACAAACTTGATTTTCAAAAGCTGTGTCAGTACCAGCTATGGTATATACCCAATATGTACTAGAATTGACCCTTATTTACTTAGAAGCACAGCTGTAACTTCAGAAACTGTTTCTGGATGATTGTATGGTTCACCCTGAACAAACCTGTAATTTTAGAAGCTGTATCTGGATCAGGGTATACATTCTCCACCGCCTCAAACAACTGATCTCCAATTGAGTGTTCGGTGTCGTCATCACTCTCAGATCCCTCATCAACTGCCTCAGACTCTGTAGCCGACAGAGACATCAGCGCTTGTTCTACTGCCTGCTTCAGGACCTTGGGATCTTGTAACATTAACTCCACTTCCACAGATTCAGCTTCCAGTAGCATTCCTTAACAAGAAGAGAAAGAACCAAAAGTTATATAGGGCCTGTAATAATAATAATAGTCTCCTTTTTATAGTGCTATCTCATTGAAGCATACTGCAAAAACACCAAACAGGACACCCACCCAGTCACATTAAACTGACATTCGACAAACAAGTCATCCCACTCCCTTTCGAAGCCAAGAAACAGAGCCCAGGGCCTATCCTACTTCATTTTCACTGGCATAGGCTTCTGATTACGTTACATTCCACGAAGGAGAAGCCTTGGCTAGCGAAGATGATCCTACTTACAAGGGCATGCTCTCAACTCAAGGTCAAAATTGAGAGACGATGGGAAGAACAAGGTGAAACACTACTCCAGTGGCCTTCATATAAACCACTTACTAGCTAGGTCTCCCACCACAGGGACCTGTGTCTCCCACCACAGGGATCTGTGTCTCCCACCACAGGGACCTGTGTCTCCCACCACAGGGACCTGTGTCTCCCACCACAGGGACCTGTGTCTCCCACCACAGGGACCTGTGTCTCCCACCACAGGGACCTGTGTCTCCCACCACAGGGACCTGTGTCTCCCACCACAGGGACCTGTGTCTCCCACCACAGGGACCTGTGTCTCCCACCACAGGGACCTGTGTCTCCCACCACAGGGACCTGTGTCTCCCACCACAGGGACATTTGTCTCCCACCACAGGGACCTGTGTCTCCCACCACAAGGACCTGTGTCTCCCACCACAGGGACCTGTGTCCCCCACCACAGGACCTGTGTCCCCCCAACCACCACAGGGACCTGTGTCTCCCACCACAAGGACCTGTGTCTCCCACCACAAGGACCTGTGTCCTCCACCACAAGGACCTCCCCACCACAGTGTCCCCCACCACAGGGACCTGTGTCTCCCACCACAAGGACCTGTGTCTCCCACCACAAGGACCTGTGTCTCCCACCACAAGGACCTGTGTCTCCCAACACAGAGAACTATTTGTCTCCCACTTATATAAAAGTTAATTCTTTTCTAAAGTTTTTACTTAACCAGCTTAATACAGATACATAAATCTTTTAAGGGCATTCCTTATCATTTCAAGCAGCTTCAAGGTGTTAAAATTGAGACTTATAAATGGGAAACACATATTTCCTGCCCAACAATGGAAAGTATAGTCTTTACATAAATACTACACTGAATTGATACACACAGGTTAACCAAAAAAGCTCTGAATTCAAAGTCTTACCTGTAATTTGACACGCTAAGGCTGGCTCAAGCTGTCTGACTTTTTCGAACAACTTATCGGATACAGACAAAGGAAGTATCTCAGAAGCAGGAAGTGCCTTCACTAACTCATTTTCCTCTATATAAGTTCCACTGCAACAGAAGAAAGCACTCACACTTTAAAGACTTCTATCTATATCCCTGATAGTCACTGTGTACCATCCAATTTTCCTGGTAGCGTGTAAGAAATTAATTTTAAGAAATACATGTGTTTTGGGACAACAGATTAAAATGGATTGATAATATCACCTTTCAAAACTCTTTTCTGTATTGTGTCTAGATATAACTGAACTTTATTTTGGTGATTCCATGAATTAGACAAAATTTTATTGCCTACAAGATTATATATATACAAATACATATACATGTATATATAAATGCAAGCAAAATATTTTGTTTACAACAACTAACTTAGCCAATATATTTAATTAATTTACTATAAAGTACTTTCCCATCACACAATCTAGTATATTCCAGGGTATACCAGCAAACATGTCGGCCTCAACTAAATTACCATTCCTTCAGAGTTTTCTCTGCTAGACTGATCCTAGTTCCCAAGAAGTCTGGATCCTCCAGCAGGCGAAATGCGTCTTCCTTTCCGCATTCCAGTAGGATTCCCGTAATTTTCTGAGCATGACATTCATTCCTACAACTCTCCAGAACTTTGATATAAAGGTGTTCTCCTAGAACTTCCCTGAAATCCAGTAACTTTGGATGTTTCCCATTATCTTTGATCTTCTGTGACATGGTGATCGCCACATTGATAGCTCTGCTAATTTTGCATCATATTTTTGACTGCGGGTGCTTGAATTTTGCTCAGATTTACAATGTTTTTCAACCACCCATGTTGTCTTGAGTCACCCACATTACCTATAATAGAAAAAGAGGAATTTCACAATAATATAAAATTAATTTCATAACTCATATCAGTGTTACCATTCCTGTACTCTGGATTTTATGCACTTGGTCTGCAGTGTGTGTAAAACATTAAACTTTAACACATTTCTGGAAAGCTTAAAATAACATTGTTGAAAACTTACATAGGATCTGAATATTTTGGACTTTGGTTAAAATTAACTTACAGTTATCTTTACTAATTCAAACAAGTTGAAAATATAATTAAAATAAAATGTACGACAATATAAAATGATATTCCATTTAAAACGTTAAATTAGCTTAAAATATCAGCAATAGGGTCATGTAATTCATATTAAAGTCCCACAACCTTTCCGAAACAGCTTTTAATTCTAAAATGGGAATGTAAAACAAGATTGATAATTTTATGGAGTCGCAAAAGTTAAACAACTTACCGTATTCGCCCCAACAAGCACCCAGGGCATTTAAAAAATTGAATAGGTGCTAATAAGACAATAATTATTGCAAATCTAGACAGTTTTGTGTAGTTTTGGTCTTTATTTATGCGTGGGCAATTGAATCGAGGCCTAAAAAAGTGTGGGAGGGGCATTTATAGGGACACGGGCGCTAATTGGGTTGAATACGGTACCAGTAATACGTGTACTACACTAATATCATTATCTTCTGAACAGTTTAATTTACCTGTAAAATGATAGCCTAATGTTCATAACGTCGGTCGGCTTATATACTTGTATGTTTCCTGCCGTCGTCCTTAATACCTTGTGGCAGTTGATTATCACTGTGCCAGAAGGCAAAACAGCAAGATGAAACTCAACTTTTATCATATATTACATAGGATATCTTGTATAGGCTTCATGTTGTAATTTCATCTGGGGCCATCGATCGATATATATTAACTTGTGTTATCTATAATTTTTAGAAACCTTTAAATTTTGCTCAGGAAAGATAGTGGGCCTTTAAAATTCCTTGGTATGTATATAGCACTAGAGTTAAATCGTTAATAAATTAATAAAAAATGATTTATATAAGCAGTCCATTTATTCGCAAATTTTATGCATTTAAAAATATTTCAAAGCAGAATTCTATGCAATTTCCACAATGATTTTTCCAGATTTGTATAAAAACTGAAGGTAAATTTATGTTTTACACTGACATAACACAATGTTTTTTTTATTACATCTTTAGGAGAAGGGAAATTGTATGTATTAATCATGGAAATGGATCCTTTAGTTAGGTACAAAATTACAAATATTATATGAATATTAAATTAGCACTATATAATGATTCAAATAAATTATACCTATATACAAAATTATTGTAATAAACAAACCATGTGGTAAAAATCTATTAAGCCATATTATCAAATTTCTTATATTGATATCTTAAAAGGAAAATTAGAATCAGGTACTGTAGGCCTATATCATTATGTCTATTTTTATCATATTTTATTAGCAGATAAATATCTCCTTGGCCTTTACTTTCTTATTTTACAAACATGTTATGTATGATTTTTTTCAACTTGTTATCTTGATTGATAGATGTATTAATTAAATTTATTTTGAAATCTGTATTATTCTAAAATACCAGTTGTACTTGTATGAAGTACTGTAATACAATAATTATCTCCCTTTGGTCAAAACTGTGGATAACACGATTGTACCGGCTGAATATTTCATTGATTTTTAAAATGTCTTACTTATCAAATTATCAAATAATTGTTTTTAAATATGGCAAGTCTAATATAAAATAACACAAAATGATAATTCGATGTCAATAAGAAAAGATGTTTACCAAAATATTTACCATCCGTACTATCTAGTCCGATTTCCGTATTAGACATTTAAATGCAGTTTCCGGCGATAATTAACATTCCTCCGCTACTTTAAAAGAGTGCCTGATTATAATCAATCATAACGTATTTTCTATAGATAACATATTAGTGCCTGAATAGTTGTTGTTTCTTTCACAATTCTTTGAAGGAAAAATATAAACTTTTCTTAAAAAACACTTCTATCTTATAAGCCACCTTCTTCTCGGGAACTACTTTCCTACTCTCTTTCTCGCTGTAACTTCCTGAGGTGACCATGCTTTCTTTTCCTCTACTTTCCAAAAGCATTTTCATGAAAATCTCTTAACCTAATTAATTCAAATTAAAACCTTAGATAAATCAAGACGTTCTCTGCGACAACATGTCTTAAAATAGTTTGTCACTGTTGGTTTCAACCTGTTCAATATCGATGAATAGACTACCTTATATTAGTTGCCTTACACATGTTTCCAAACATGTGGCGAAATGTCTGCCTATCGATAATTTGGATCAAACCATTAACCTTAAATAAATGATAGCATATTGATGTTATTTGAATTGTTATTGTGCAAATATGAAGCGGTGTGGACTTGAGTAACTGTTCTATAGAGTAACTAATGACGGGTGTATGTCCAACAAGCAGTCCATGAAAAAAATAATGTTAAAGCCAAACGAATCTGATCCGGATATATAAGGTAGATTTTTAGTTGAAACAGTCTACTGTGCAATAATTGCTGGGAAGAAATACAGAGGGTGTCAATCAGTATCTGTGGCCTGGCAGCTTGATAGGTAGATTATTATCATGACTTTAGCAGGATTTAATTGTACATATTAATGTCTTCTGGCTTTGAGCTAGAGGGAATTTCCTTTTAGATCAGTCGGTAGAACGGCGGACCAGTAAGGGTCATGGGTTCGAGGTCGGCTTGCGGCACACAACTTTCGCCCCCTTACATTTGGTGCGGTGACCTCCAAACGAAAGCTATATGAGAATGAGAGACTTTGTTGGAGATGAACCTGAGCTGGTTTGTGTTTGGGGCCGAACACATTTGAAAGGGGGGAGAAGTGTGGCAGGTTTTGATTGTACATAGTGATACGCTTGTTTTCTAGCTTTGCGCTAGAGGGAATTTCTCATTAGCACATAAGGTAGAGCGGCAGATCAGTAAGTCCAGGGTCGCGGGTTCAAGTCCAGCAAACACTACTCTCGCCCTGTTACATGACTACCAGATAGATGCAGAGTGAATTCAGTTGAACTTCAGATATTGTGGAGACAGGGTCGATCGTGGGACTAAGTGTGACCATCAAACATGGTTTCCTATTAGCCTATCATTCCTGGATGGTGATGTTTGTAATCTATGCGGGGCAATTATACATTGCAAGTTACTGATTGGTTCATTCTAATTGGCCTCCCTCTATAAAAAGTTGAAAACTATATGGTAATTAATGCAAGAGACTTAATCCTGCTTGGATGATGATGAAGGCGTGGTATTGATATATGTCTTGCTTTGTTCTCCTATCTTGACCATATCCTTTTCTGCTGATTAAATTGTAGCAGGTTAGGACTAGATCCATCATTGGTGACAAGGTAGCTTAATTGTTTTAGAGAATCTGGCTAGTGCTCAGAGGTCCCAGGTTCGAATCCCAGTCTGGTCTCGTGCAACAAAATTGAGACAAAAGGCTATAAGAATCTTCAGATATCAGGTTTAGTTTGTTTTACTTGCATGTACAGTTACTATATATAATTAAAAAATCCTATAAACAGACAAAAAAGAAACAGATTAAGTAAAAATGAGCGTTGATATTTAAGTTCCCCCAACGGAGTGGGGAACATATTGTGTTTGCTCCGTTTCCTATTATTATTATCATTGTTGTTCCTCTTTTTCTGCTGCGACTTTGTCTGACCATTTTCTCAAAAAATTTAAGTCGGAATGCCATGAAATTTTGTGAGGTCATTTCTGGTCACCTGCAAATGTGTCGACCGGTTTCATTTATTCCGTCATACATCCAAGATGGCCACAACATCCTTTCATTGTTCAAAATTTAACTGCTTATTAGATCTTGTTTTTCATAAATTGATTTGTGTGTAAAACAATGTATTTAATTTTCATTTATTTATCTTTTCCAGACCTAAGAAGTCACCATGTCAGCCGATGTACAATGGGCCATCATCAGGAACAACTCCAGTTTCCTGTTGAAGGGAAACAAGAGAACTTTTAGCATGGTATGTAACATATGTAGCATGTTTTATGGTTCAATTAGTTAAACTTTTAACTTGCTTGTTAAGTAGGCCTTAGCTTCTGAAAAGAAAAGCATTACTGGTCACGAATCTCCCTTTTACTGCATGTAACCATGTTTTACTGTAAATGGAAGCTAACTTTCTTTATCACGAAAAAAGTAGTGTTTAGAATAAAATTAGTTTAGTGTTAATTTGTCAAGAAATTAACTGTTGTAATTAATAAGAAATGTTTATTGATTTTAACAAAGATATAATATTTTAAATCAAGTAACAGAGTACAAAATTATAACACAAACTTTGTTTAATAAAAATGTAACTAAAAAGTTTACACTTGCATCATTCTGATATCAATCCACTTCTGTTGCGGTCCAAAATCTTAATATAAACCGGCTACAGCTAGGTCACTTATAGACCAGTACATATTTGAATTGCATTTCAGGAGCCCAACAACTTGAAGGCCAAGAACTCTTTCCGCTACAATGGTCTTGTACAGCGCAAATCAATTGGTGTTGAGCCAGCCAAGGATGGCAAGGGTGTTGTCTTGGTTACACGTAACACCCAAGGTAATAGCAAATTATCATTGGAAGGGGTACTTTTTGTCGGTTAAACCTGCCTGATTTGGGCTAAATTATATTAGATAGCATACAGATAGCATCTAAAAGTAACCCCTGAAATTGCAAGTTAACCGCCTCTCCTGATAGATAATGAAACTCCTGATTTGTTAATGGTGTATGTAATCCAAGGATATAAGACATCAATATTGAACAACTTCTGATGGGTAATATTGACATTTAATCCCAGAGTTCTATTAGAGTCTTCGCAAGTTCCGCTGTCAAAATAGGGCAGAAATTTTACACTTTAAAAATGCAACAGAGATGTTTTGTGTTTTGGATTTAACATGATTTGGGATAAATCTTTCAGAATGTAAATAGTTAGTGTAAACACTAAAGGATTATACTTGAAATTTTGAGTTTATATCGAGCCCATTTCTGCGACGTGTGAATCGTGTTTTGAATGTTAGAGGTTAGACACGACTTAATGATCAAAAGTGTCCCAGTGATTTTTCAGGGTAGTTTGGGGGAAATGTTTTTGTAACAAATTGGGAATTTTCAATCGCAAAAAGAGCAGTTTTGGGGAAAAGTTACACTTCAATGTACATGGTATTATAGGTGATTAAATATTGTGAAACAGTAAACTGTGTCAATTTATCAAAAGGTGACAACCATAACAACAGTTTCAGAGTGGTTTGTTTTTAGATTAAACGAGAGGAAAGATTTCTGGGATTTATTTGGTTTTCAGCAATTTGATTTGGGAATTTTTCATTGTAATTGGGAAAAAAATTGGGGGGGGGGGGGGGGTAGGTCTGCATTGGGAATGGGGGTCGTTTACCGACCCAAGTTATAGAAGGAGAAAAATCACTGTGTCTCATTGTGCTATACCTGTAACATTGTTGGAGTTGGGGTAATCTATAACTTTTGTGGTCACTTGTTTTCTTAAATAATATTATATAGGTACCACAATCATTAATTTAACCATTTCAATTTAAAATTCTCATGAGTACAAGACTGGATGTGAACATATGTCAGCATTTTTAGGTCACCTGAGACGAATTCTCATGAGTACAAGACTGGATGTGAACATATGTCAGCAATTTTTACAGTATTTCTCATCACATTGAATCTAGTTGCCAAAACCTGTAAGGAAATATGTAAACTTTGACATGATAATTCAGTGATTTATTTATATATATTTTTTCGTACATTTAGCGCTAAAGAAAGGCCCCTTCCCCTAAACAAATTTTGTTATACTATCTCAATTTTATGTAAATATTCTCCCAAATGAAGAAAAAGTCTCTAAAATATGCATGTTTCAAGAAAGATGAAAAGTAGTGTTTTAGTAATTAAATCACCGTAGTTATTTTATTGTGTTAATTCTCAAGTTATAACCTTTGCCACTTATTGTATTGAAAATCTGTAAATGCTGCTTCTCCTAATGTGTGCAAACTCCTGGTTTTGTTCATATTTATTCCATGTAAATAAAATGGAACATGCATTACCGCATTCAACCCAATAAGCTCCCATGTCCTTAGAAGCGCCCCTCCCCATTTTTGAGGCCCCGATTTCAGTTGCCCAGGCATAAATAAAGACCAAAACTACACAAAACTATAGATTTGCAATAATTTCATCTTCATTAGCACCTTTTCATTTTTTTTCAATTTTTAATACGTCTTGGGCGCTTATTGGATGGAATACGATATAGTATAGTGCCCACCGTTTCCATTTACCTCCCGTCACATCTTATTTTGGTATCATGTTGAGGTGGACAGACATTTGTAGTCTATAGAAAATGGGTTTAATGGTTACCAGTACTGGAAAATACATTTACGGTAAACCTTCTGGTAGTTCGAACAAAAATTAAGGAAATGTTGATGGACCAGTTCGAATTATCCGAAATTACGCTTCAGGAAAAAATTGTGAGTTCAAACTATCCGAGTTGAAATCGGTAAAAATCTGTTTTTAGTACCGATGTACCTGATATAAGCAATGTAAGGCAGAAAAATCTATAGGAAAAATATTAAGTTTCCTGAAGATAATATATTCAATCATTTTCTCGTTAACATGAGCATTTAATTTGTGAATTCATAATTAATATTGCATAGCAGCATGCATATGTGCACGTGGACAAGGCCCCAAACAGAGACAGCACCGTTCACGATTGCGGCCTAGAATTTACATCGACGTCCGTTAACTGAGATAGAAACATTATTTAAACCACAGAAAATGTAGTTAGATCTTTTTTATATTTCGTAACAAACGTAAAATTATATTTACTTTTTTAAGCCCACCATCATCAGATGGTGGGCTATTCAAATCGCCTTTCGTCCGTGGTCCGTCGTCCGTCCGTCCGTCCGTCCGTCCGTCCGTCCGTCCGTCCGTCCGTTAACAATTCTTGTTACCGCTATTTCTCAGAAAGTACAGAAGGGAGCTTTCTCAAATTTCACATGTAGGTTCCCCTAGGGCCCTAGTTGTGCATATTGCATTTTGGGACCAATCGGTCAACAAGATGGCCGACTGGCGGCCATCTTGGATTTTGATAGTTAAAGTTTGTTACCGCTATTTCTCAGAAAGTACTGAAGGGATCTTTCTCAAATTTCATATGTAGGTTCCCCTAGGGCCCTATTTGTGCATATTGCATTTTGGGACCAATCGGTCAACAAGATGGCCGACTGGCGGCCATCTTGGATTTTGATAGTTAAAGTTTGTTACCGCTATTTCTCAGAAAGTACTTAAGGGATCTGTCTCAAATTTCACATGTAGGTTCCCCTAGGGCCCTAGTTGTGCATATTGCATTTTGGGACCAATCGGTCAACAAGATGGCCGACTGGCGGCCATCTTGGATTTTGATAGTTAAAGTTTGTTACCGCTATTTCTCAGAAAGTTTTGAAGGGATCTTTCTCAAATTTCATATGTTGGTTCTCCTAGGGCCCTAGTTGTGCATATTGCATTTTGGGACCAATCGGTCAACAAGATGGCCGACTGGCGGCCATCTTGGATTTTGATAGTTAAAGTTTGTTACCGCTATTTCTCAGAAAGTTATGAAGGGATCTTTCTCAAATTTCATATGTTGGTTCTCCTAGGGCCCTAGTTGTGCATATTGCATTTTGGGACAGATCGGTCAACAAAATGGTCGACTGGCGGCCATCTTGGATTTTGATAGTTAAAGTTTGTTACCGCTATTTCTCAGAAAGTTTTGAAGGGATCTTTCTCAAATTTCATATGTTGGTTCTCCTAGGGCCCTAGTTGTGCATATTGCATTTTGGGACAGATCGGTCAACAAGATGGCCGACTGGCGGCCATCTTGGATTTTGATAGTTAAAGTTTGTTACCGCTATTTCTCAGAAAGTACTTAAGGGATCTTTCTCAAATATCATATGTTGGTTCTCCTAGGGCCCTAGTTGTGCATATTGCATTTTGGGACCAATCGGTCAACAATGATGGCCGACCGGCGGCCATCTTGGATTTTGATAGTTAAAGTTTGTTACCGCTATTTCCCAGAAAGTACTGAAGGGATCTTTCTCAAATTTCATATATAGGTTCCCCTAGGGCCCTAGTTGTGCATATTGCATTTTGGGACCAATCAGTCAACAAGATGGCCGACCGACTGACGGCCATCTTGGATTTTGATAGTTAAAGTTTGTTACCGCTATTTCTCAGAAAGTACTGAAGGGATCTCTCTCAAATTTCATATGCATGTTCCCCTTGAACCCTAGTTGTGCATATTGCATTTTGGGAGTGATCGGTCAACAAGATAGCCGACTGGCGGCCATCTTGGATTTTGATAGTTAAAGTTTGTTAACACTATTTCCCAGAAAGTACTGAAGGAATCTTTCTCAAATTTTATATGTAGGTTCCCCTACGACCCTAGTTATGCATATTGCATTTTGGGACAGATCGGTCAGCAAGATGATCGACAGGTAGCCATCATGAATTTTGATAATTGAAGTTTGTTACTGCTACATATCTCAGAAAGTACTGAAAAGATCTTTCTCAAGGTTCATATATAGTATGTAGTAAAAGTTTGAAAAGCAGGGAAAAGATCCCTCTTTCTGTTGTCAGACATAGATCATTCTTTGGTGGGCGCCAAGATCCCTCTGGGATCTCTTTGTTAGTTAAAGAAAGTCTGGTTGCATTTACGAAACTGCTGTCGAAAATATTTGTTTACATTCAGTTCGTAAAATTAGGTCACAATCGCACTGTGACTGTCAGATTGTCAAAAAGCCGATTGCATATTGTCTTCTTCTAAAATTAAGTAACTAGTTTTAACCTGATGAAAAGCTACGTATCTATTGTTTAATTACCCAACACGTGGATTGTTTTGGTTGGAGGTGAATATGTAATCACACTAGCTTGCTGTGACCCAGCGGCTGGCTTTTGATGCTGACTGTGACACCTCGTAACTGGCCTGTCCAAGCCAGCGTGAGACACGTGTTTACAGGTAATTTAACACCTTGATTGGCTGACTAAAGATAGATTGAATGCATATTTTAATGTCAACTTAAACTGATATCTGTATCTAGATCGGACTTAACAAACATTGGCGATTTCTTCCACGTGTTTTCAATCAGGTACAGCGAATTTAAACACACAATCTTCATTCCAAACATCAAAACTGTTGCAATATGCAAAATATATCACCATTGTTAGGGACCCCATTGCGCCGATTTGCCGACAAAAATCTTACTTTTACGTTCATAATTTGACGTGTTCGAACTATCCGAAATAGGATTGATTATAAAAAGTCAGTGTTCGAACTATCACTAGCTAAAAAATTACCGTTTTTCTGGAAAAAATTGCGTGTTGGAATTAACCGAAGGTTGACCGTATTACGAGCCGAACATGCATATAATAGATTCGTGGTTATAACATAATAATTGTCATATATTCCCTACTGCCAATGTTACTATGTATAATATCATATGTGTATAACAAACTATGTTTATAACAAAGTGATTTTGTTTTGTTAGGTAATCAAGTTTCACTGTATTTTCAAGGTAGATCTATTATATCAGACATCACAATCAACCTTTATTGTAAAATATTTACATGTATAATACAAATATATTAGATGATATGTAGATTCTTGTTAAAACCAAGCACTTCTGTTCCTTAACAGGATCAAGGAAGCCCTGTAAGAACTACACAAGGATGGAACTGAAGAGAGATCCCAGGCGAGTCTTGGGCACCATCAGGAAGACCGTCCGCAACAACAGATACAGGAAGGACCTCAAGATGGTATGTCATGGTTCACCTTTTTTTTATATACATTTATAGATGGTGGGCTATTCAAATCGCCTTTCGTCCGTGGTCCGTCGTCCGTCCGTCCTTCCGTCCGTCCGTCCGTCCGTCCGTCCGTCCGTTAACAATTCTTGTTACCGCTATTTCTCTAAAAGTACTGAAGGGATCTTTCTCAAATTTCATATGTAGGTTCCCCTAGGACCCTAGTTGTGCATATTGTATTTTGGGACTGATCGGTCAACAAGATGGCCGCCAGGCAGCCATCTTGGATTTTGATAGTTAAAGTTTGTTACCGCTATTTCTCATAAAGTACTGAAGGGATCTTTCTCAAATTTCATATGTAGGTTCCCCTAGAACCCTAGTTGTGCATATTGCATTTTGGGACTGATCGGTCAACAAGATGGCCGACCAGCCGCCATCTTGGATTTTGATAGTTAAAGTTTGTTACGGCTGATTCTCAGAAAGTACTGAAGGGATCTTTCTCAAATTTCATATGTAGGTTCCCCTAGGACCCTAGAAGTGCGTATTGCATTTTGGGACTGATCGGTCAACAAGATGGCCGCCAGGTAGCCATCTTGGATTTTGATAGTTAAAGTTTGTTACCGCTATTTCTCAGAAAGCACTGAAGGGATCTTTCTCAAATTTCATATGTAGGTTCCCCTAGGACCCTAGTTGTGCATAATGCTTTTTGGGACTGATCGGTCAACAAGATGGCCGACCAGCCGCCATCTTGGATTTTGATAGTTAAAGTTTGTTACGGCTAAATCTCAGAAAGTACTGAAGGGATCTTTCTCAAATTTCATATGTAGGTTCCCCTAGGACCCTAGTAGTGCATATTGCATTTTGGGACTGATCGGTCAACAAGATGGCCGCCAGGTAGCCATCTTGGATTTTGATAGTTAAAGTTTGTTACCGCTATTTCTCAGAAAGTATTGAAGGGATTGTTCTCAAATTTCATATGTAGGTTCCTCTTGGACCCTAGTTCTGCATATTACATTTTGGGACTGATCGGTCAACAAGATGGCCGACAAGCAGCCATCTTGGATTTTGATAGTTAAAGTTTGTTACGGCTATTTCTCAGAAAGTATTGAAGGGATTGTTCTCAAATTTCATATGTAGGTTCCCCTAGGACCCTAGTAGTGCATATTGCATTTTGGGACTGATCAGTCAACAAGATGGCCGCCAGGTAGCCATCTTGGATTTTGATAGTTAAAGTTTGTTACCGCTATTTCTCAGAAAGCACTAAAGGGATCTTTCTCAAATTTCATATGTAGGTTCCCCTAGGACCCCAGTTGTGCATATTGCATTTTGGGACTGATCGGTCAACAAGATGGCCGCCAGGTAGCCATCTTGGATTTTGATAGTTAAAGTTTGTTACCGCTATTTCTCAGAAAGCACTGAAGGGATCTTTCTCAAATTTCATATGTAGGTTTCCCTAGGACCCCAGTTGTGCATATTGCATTTTGGGACTGATCGGTCAACAAGATGGCCGACCGGTGGCCATCTTGGATTTTGATAGTTAAAGTTTGTTACCGCTATTTCTCAGAAAGTATTGAAGGGATTGTTCTCAAATATCATATGTATGTTCCTCTAGGACCCTAGTTCTGCCTATTGCATTTTGCGACCACCATCTTGGATTTTGATAGTTTAAAGTTTGAAAAGCAGAAAAAAGAATTGTAAGTTTGAAAAGCAGAGAAAAGATCCCTCTTTCATTTGTCAGACATAGATCAATCTTTGGTGGGCGCCAAGATCCCTCTGGGATCTCTTGTTTCTATTTTTAGCTCACCTGGTCCGAAGGACCGAGGTGAGCTTATGGGATACCGCAGCGTCCGGCGTCCGTCGTCCGTCAACAATCAACTTCTTCTCCATAACCGCTGGTCGGATTTCAACAAAATTTGACTGGTAGCATCCTTATGGGCTACTAACTGAAAATTGTACAAATGATGGGGCTGACCCCCCAGGGGGCTGAGGGGTGGGGCCAAAAGGGGTCAATTTGGCTATTTCCATATAAACAACTTCTTCTCTGAAACCAAGCATGGGATAGCACCCATAATGCAATGGTAGCATCCTTATAGGGTGGGAATTCAAAATTGTACAAATGATGGGGCTGACCCCCCGGGGGCCTGAGGGGCGGGGTCAAAAGGGGTCAATTTGGCTATTTCCATATAAACGACTTCTTCTCTGAAACCAAGCATTAGATAGCACTCATAATGCAATGGTAGTATCGTTATAGGGTGGGGATTAAAAATTGTACAAATGATAGGGCTGACCCCCCGGGGGCCTGAGAGGCGGGGTCAATTTGGCTATTTCCATATAAACGACTTCTTCTCTGAAACCAAGCATGAGACAGCACTCATAATGCAATGGTAGCATCGTTATAGGGTGGGGATTCAAAATTGTACAAATGATGGGGCTGACCCCCGGGGGGCCTGAAGGGTGGGGTCAAAAGGGGTCAATTTGGCTATTTCCATATAAATGACTTCTTCTCTGCAGCTAAGCATGGGATAGCACCCATAATGCAATGGTAGCATCCTTATAGGGTTGGAATATGAAATTGTACAAATGATAGGGCTGACCCCCGGGGCCTTAGACGGCAATAGATGCGGGGTCAAAAAGGTCAATTAGGCTACTATTTTCATATAAATTACTTTGTCTCTGAACCTATGTATTGGATAGCATATTTGTATGGTATCAATAGCATCATTGTATGGTTGTGATTCAAAATTAAACTTTGGGAGTCAATTTTGCTAATTTTTCTAATTGTCAGAGTCTTTGTGATAATTACTATAAAAAAAACCAGGTGAGCGATACATGTCATGGTTCACCTTTTTTTTATATACGTTTATAGAGGGGTTTTCAATCAATAAGTCTTTCCTTCAATGCATGATCATAGATACTGTAGCTCATTAGTGACATTATATCCAGGAGAATTTAAAGCAGATATTCATCTAAAAATCAAAACTTGAACCTTATAAGGAGAAAATTTTCCATCAGTAATTTTAGTGTATTTGTGGTAATTACGCAACAATTCTTGCCTGTTATGTCCACCACTATTACTAGGATACAAGTTGAATCTTTCACAGTTTCTAACAGATAATCTCATTATATTATCTGTTGATAGGCAGAAGGCAAATTTGGACCAAAACAAAACCATACATGCATTGTAACAAGTTAGAATTTATCTTCTGGTCCATGCGAGCTACCTCAGAAATTAAAATAATTCAATGACTGATGTGATTTCCAAATGATTACTCATCTGTGTTTTGTACTAGTTTGATATTACATATCAACCTTCAGAATTTTCATATATTATTAAAATACTTTTTACACATGTGAACTTTAACCTTATATCCAAACTTTTTTTCTTTGCAGGCTGCTCTCCGACGTGCCAGCGCCCTCCTTAAAAGCCAGAAACCTGTAGTTGTCAAGGCAACAAGAAAAACCAAGAGTTAAATGTGTACATAGTGGCTAATAAACGTGGAAAAGAAGTTTGAGGCTCTTAGTAGTTATTTCAGATGGTCATCAACACTCATTTTAGCTCATCTGGCAGGGGTAATAATGCCTTGGTGTGATGTCCTGATGTTCATCGCGTTGTACTACACAGAGGGATTAGATATAGTGATCGGATGAAGATTTAATATTTAAACATTATTCTCAAAATCTTTTAGGGTTATGAAGTCATTGACAAAAAACAGAAGGACATTCTTGATAGAAGCAAAGCCTCTATGAAAAAGAATGTCCGTCCATTTTTTGTCTACGACTTCATAACCTCAAAAGATATTGAGGACAATGCTTATGATTCAATTCAGAAAACTCAATCAGGTACTAATTAGGCATAAATTTCTGTAATTTTACTTTCTTTTACAATAAAACAAATTGAGATGTGGCGCATTGATATTTTATCCGATAATTTAGTTTGGCCAATGACTGTGCTGCTTTTAAAATCCCCCGAGAAAACGTGTTGCATTTATGATGTCATAATACGTGACTTACAATTCTTTCAATCTATGGAAAAATAACCTCAAAGATCTAACCAATAGAAATGGGTGCAACATATGAAATTAAATTATAAACATATAACAAATTATCTTCACTCCATTCACAAAAGGGTATTAATTCTGTGCTTTTGTAAATAGTATATAGTATCGGGTAGTTTTTTGTTCATGAAATATTTTTTTCGGACAATATTCACCTGTAAATTAAGTGATTTAAAGGACTTCAATTTCACATGGGATTTTGTGAACCCTTTATATTTCTTGGTACTGTACTCAACAAAATTTGAAAATTAGTATTCTGGACTTGCCATAAAATTTCCTACATGAATTACTGCTGTAAATGTGATGTTTTCACAACTACATGATAATTATTTAATTCCTCAACTTTATCATTTGGAAATTTCCCTGGAAGAAATCTTTGAATTGATTTGAAATATTTCCGTCATAGTAAATATTTTATGGTCACTATTATGGTAAACTTGCTATATTTGGAGTCAAAGACTTTCTGGTAAGAAATATGATGGTGAATCAGTAAGTTTTGTTGGAGTGTAATGGTATGATAGGTAAGAAGTGAATTAGGGACTCTTACTTAGTAATGAGACTAACTCTTGTAACATGTGATACCTGATAATGTTTATAAGACTATTGTTTTTTAAATGGCGATGGAATGACCCTTAAAGGCAATCTCTCGCACTAATGTCATTTCAGCGGAAAATTATAAGAGTAAGGTTCCATCACTTTTGAAGATACCAGTACGACACAATTGGTCTCATTGACCTAAAAAAAATGTCGCTCATCATTCCAAGGGGAGATAAATAATGATAAACAGTGAAATATTGTACATAAATATATTTTAATTGTGACTGCTTAGTTATATAATGTATGCACAGGGTCCTGTTCACAGGTATACAATGCAATTATTATCACAATTTATTTGTAAGCCTGTGCTGTACACTAGGAATACAAATTATATCGAGTACACGGTCATACAATGTCGTGTACAACATCTATACAATACGTCTATACCAATGATAAATTAATTATAAGACGATATCTCAAACTACAAATAGCAAATAGGCTAAGCAAACATATTCTCATCCTAAACACCTTCACCCCTAAAAGAACATAATTAACTAATCCAGATTTAGATTTAGAAGAGTTCAAAAGTGTTTTTAGGGGTGATTTGTGTTTATTTTTGTGGTTATAACACATTAGCACATATAGATTAGTTGGTTTTCTCTCACACTTTCTTGCCATTAAGTTTACACAATCAAACCTCAGCTTTATTTTAGTATATATTATTATTTTAAGGTTTATCTTTATGAAGCAAATTTTCATGATGTAATATTCAAAATACAGAAATCTTGGAAACTGAAAGTATGGTATAATTTACCTCGGCTCTAAGCCTGTATAATACCACTTTGATATATATAATTATATACACAGTATTTTACAAAGTTTTAAAATAGTATGTTGAAATTATTGTTCCATTGTGTTTTGTTCTACTAGTACTACCTATTAGTATACCATAAACATGTAAGGTTACAATAGTCTGCTAACTTATCATCTGACATTGTGCTGAATGACGTGTCACCTGTCAAAAGTTTCCAGCTACATAAGGTAATTTGATGAACATATAGTTATGGCTACATTTTATTGAAAAAGTTCTAGTGCAAATATATTATATGGAAGCTGCATTTATTATCTGTCTCTATGATTTTTCCCAAACAGAATATAAACTACCAAATTAATATTATAATTAAAACTCTATTAATTGCTATGAAATGATGACGACATAGTCTGTACATATAGAAATGAATTCCGATGAAATATATTGCTATTATAGAAATATATAATTTATAATAATTTTCTTTAAAATACACAACTATTAGATTACCAACTACAGTGTTAATATCAGAATGATAAAACTTATGACACACCAAGGATTTTTAAGTGAGATATATGTCCTTGGACAACATTCAATATTATTTTAAATAAGTTACAAGGGGAGTTAACTCCTACATTCCTATAGAACATCTTGAGAACTGCTAAATGGCAAGATTTCTAATCATATTAAAGGAAATGATTTGTAAATATAATCTTAATTCTTAAAAAAAACTACTAGAATCTTTTCTATAATTGCAGTCATTGGGTAAACATTTTGGTCTGCCAAAGGAAAGACATTTTTTAGAATGTTTCAACTATACATGAAGTCAGTGCCCGAGCTTGAGCTATAAGGATATTGATAGCTCACTCACAACTAAGACATTTAGACTCTCCTAAATCAAGGACTAGAACAGTCCATAATGATATTTCAGGGGTGAATGAGATAACATGGCTCAACTGTATTTAAGGATTAACTTGAATAGATTTTTTATGTTATGGAGATATAACACAAAAATCTGAGTGTACTCTAAATAAACCGCAAAGCGGTTTTTGATGAGAGTACACTCAGATTCTTGTGTTATATCTCCATAACATAAAAAAATCTATTCAAATTAATCCTTATAATTAAAATTACTAAAGATGATCTCTTCAAAACTCAAAATTCATTTTGGGACTCTTTTGTCTATGAAATCATTGCGCCGTCATCTCAGCCAATCAGTAGCAACGTTACAAACGGCGATGCCATTTTTTCCTTTATTGGCTGATAAAGTAAATTTTTAAGCCAATGAAAATGCTCGTAAAAAGCAAAATTGAATTATTTAAATCATATACAAAAGGAATTACTGTAACTATATTTCTGATTAAAATAGATTTGTTTGCATTGTAGGTATACTTCTAAAATAAAACATTCATACAAGTCAGGAGAATTAACATCAGAACCTTTCGATAAAGAAAATATATTTTTATTATATAACTATATATAAAAGTAGTTATATAATTAGACTTTGGTGAAAATAAAGTCTGCTACGTGTATAAAGTATTATACAAAGGAATGTACAAATAAAATAAAAGACTATTAGTTAAAAAACGTAAAAAAAATCTCTACAATTTAACTGTGCCATTAAGATTTAAAAAGGGGACGGATACATTACTTATAATGTGTATTGGTGGGACGGATGTAAACCAGGTAAAATTATAAATATCAATCACAGAACTGATTTGATCATGTTTGCTATTTATCACAAATAAAATATATAATAATATAATGAGATAAGGTACAAATGATATCACAGTAATGCAATCTCTTACGGGGTCAATAAACATCGTTAAGGACCTTATAATTAAATATGTGACGTCTATATACATTCGCAACATATAAACCTTGGGACGTATAGTACGTTTATGAATATAATTCAAATGGTATTTGCATGATACCATAAAATAATATTTAATTGAAAATTACACAAACTGCATATGACTTAATTAAAACATCATATGTAACGTTAAATACTCCAGAGTACTTGATAATGTGCTGGTAGCATAAATACATCAATACAAATCTGCATCATCTACTCAAAGAAATATCATGCACTTTGATTTTATTTTATAGTATTATAAAGTAAGGAATGTGATAATAAAATGCAGGTACTACATCATACACTATCATTATTTAGTGATTGCTGAACATGACTATATATCAATGTATTACTAATATACAAATGAATTTTATTTACATGCACCATCTAATGACCATGATGAAGATTTTCTGAAAAAACTATGAGGTAATCAGCATAAAAAAGTACAAATATTTGATGAAATTACAGATCTGTATTGCAAAATATCTTCTTTGTGATATGCATTTAAGGTAAGGCTGTGTTGTTTTTACAGATGAAAAATTTGTGATTCTGACATAAATTCAATTTAAACAAATTAATTTTATTTCTTTCTATAATCCTTAAATTATTGATGGAAATGACACGCCAATCAATGATTCTTTTATTACTGGCTTAATTACAACTTTGTTCATTAATATGGAAACTTGAATTTCACATAATATTACCATATCTGAACAAATATATAGAAGAGGAATGTAAAATGAATACAATGGGTATATTTGTGTGTAAAAATGGACGGCAATTAAGTTGGTAATACTGAAAAAAATTGTACGCTCTAAAATGATTATATAAGTATGTAAAATACAAATTATTAAACCAGTTATATGTATATTGCTCATTGCATTTTAAATGCAAGTCCAGAAACATAGGAATGTTAATTTTTTGTTCAATATTTCCCTGGTACCCAGAGGGGGGAGAAAAATATCACTGACCAAGTATCTCATCACAATGGCATGAATCTACACTTAATGAACAACAGCGATGGAATTGTGTTTTCCAACTGTATAGTACACTAAATTCATAGCTTTCCAAACCTCTTTCATTTATTCATTAGTACATACACTCTGTTGTCAATAAATATGGCAATCTTTTCGATTTAGTAATTTTTTCTTTTATTAAACAATACATATTCTCTCTTATGTATGTCGTAAACATCAACCGATACATGCATGTTCTTTTTCTCATATTTATGTATGCAACTCATCACAAAAGTCTTGAGATACCTTTTGATATCTTACAGCCTCAAGGAGCTCTGGTTCACATACTAAACTTACACCACATTGCATATCACCAACTCTTTGTACTCATCTACAAATGTACCAGGAATTTACACCATACACCCTTCAGTAAGCATACGTACACCACATGAGTGTCCATGCACAGAATGACCTGCTTAATTTGGAGATCAAATCCAATATGATCCTACAATGAATCCATTTCTTCAATCAGTCATGCAAGATCATTCTTCCTTGTGTCAGGTATGCAAACATGCATAGTGTTTCCTTTATGCATTAAGCCGAACCTCCTCTGTATCTGACAGAATAGTTTTGTAGATTATGCTGTATCTTTCTACTGACTGCCTTCCTACATTGTCTGTACAGCATTCTCCTCCTATCTGTCTTTCACCATACTGAGGAGCCGAAATCTTTGTGTTTCTTTGCCCGTTTCAGCTCACCTCGGACTGTACTCATCATCTTTGTCGTGAGGTCATCGATTTCCTCCGTTAGGTTCAGGGACTGGTTCAGAGCGTCCTCGTACTCCTGTAATTATTAGTCATTGTAGTATAATTAATACAAACTGACTGAAACCCTATTAACCGGAATTGAAGAAGGTTCAATTAAACAAATTAAACTTATATCTACTTACTGGTATCTTATACAAACTCACATATAGTACAAAAATCACTATCTATAAGATTGAGTGTATGGTACATTTATGTGAAGGAATTACAAAAGTCATTCCACGAATTGATCAAAATCACGCTTGATCTGTAGCTGTATATTTAGTTAGTTATTTGATAACATTATAGTTTAGTTATTATTGTCTCAAACGGACCTATAAAATAATAGGAACATTTATCTTACCAATATGCATTTGAGTTTACATATACATGAATCAAGATATAATACTGGTTTCTCAATTTAATTACAATTATGGATATACATAAAATTAAATCATCAATATTTATGATTACATTAAATTTATTAATAATATTGGAAATAAAAATAAAGGTGCATGCACATATGAATACAGGATTAGTCGTGAAAGATTTCAAAGTGTTTAAATGCATGCATACCAACTACATAAAACAGGTATGCACCTGCTATAGATGGTTAGATCAATTAAAATAAGATAAGAAGCATTAATGTCACATTCTGTGAATACGAAAAGAGTATAAGTATATATAGAAAAGAAATCACAAGGGCAATACAAACTACATACAACAGTATTTACAAATAAGAATTAATATTGTAAACATGGATATTTGTGTGTGTGGATATTTTCACTATTTAAGGTCAGCTTTTCATTTGTTTTTTTTTGTTTTTTTTTGCAATATAATAATCAAATTGTTACATTGTAAATTCATAATCTTATTCGCATGGCAAAATTTGAATTAGTTGATAATTTTGCACAAGGATTTATTGAATATATATATATATATATCTATTAAAAGAGTTTACCAACAGTAAATAAAAACATATGCAGTAAGTGAAAATTTCCACACCACAAATAATTCCACTTTTACAGTAACTACCAGACATGTATATCATACAGAGATTACAGAGAAACAGAGGTAGATACAGATTTGCTGGAGGGGTTGAGTTCTTTTTAGGATTAGGAGTAAGTGATATAATTGATATACATAGCAGTGAAAAGAAGATCACAGGTTACTCTGACCCTAACGAAGGAGGTATTCTGTAACGAAGGAGGTATTCTGTAGCCTTGGGAAATATGGATTTATTCACATCCGTTTTAACTTTTGTATCATCATTAGTTGAATATACAGCTATAAAAGGGGCCTACCATAACTGTAGTCATCTCTAGCTGTAAGTACTGGATATGAAATATTAGTCAAATATATTTGTAGGTCATGCATATAAGAAGTTTCTTTCTATTTTTTTCCAAAATGGCTATAGAGTTATCTTCCCTTGTAGATAGGAATTGAATGGTACATCATGATCAATGATTTGTGAGAATAATATTAGCTCATTCACCCCTAGAGACACATATGGACTCTTCTTATTCAAAGAGCTTGAAGAGTGCATTATGAATTTCCAGGGGGGAATGAGTTGAAATGTCCCTTTTCATGAATGAGCTGAAGGATGCTAAACTCACAAACAGATGATGTAACATTCAATCCCTGCTTCAAAGAACAGACAACTCTGTAGATCAAAAGACATTATACTCAACATTAGTAACTATATATGCATACCAGATGGATAATATCAAACATCCCATTCTGTATTTCAATTTTTTTTTTTCAATTTTAGAGTTATCTGCCCTTGCAGATAAATATTAATTATGACATCATATGTTTGTGAATACAATATCATATTTTTCAGAGAAAACAACTTAAGTTTTGCCCACAAAACAATGACATCATAATTGTATACCTACCCACAAGGGCAGATAACCCTGTAATATGCAGCGACAGAATTACTGTTAATACAGGACTATTGGCCTTAGGATAAAATATCCAGGAAAATTCTAAATCGTTATCTAGGTCATTGCCCTTGATGCCAACTGACCCTTATTGTGTGAACGAAGAGTAACGGCTATCTGTAGGGTCTGAACGGAATCATGACGTACCCCTTCATCAGAGTCATTGTTAGGCGGGTTAGTCTCGACAGTAGTGCAGACACCATCACCAAGGTTACCATGGTCCTCATTACCATGGTCACCAGTTTTTACCTTTCTGTATCGGCGAGCTGGTCTTCTACGACGTCTATCAGAGCTTCTACTCCTATTCAAATTCACAATTCACAAGACGCGTTAACAAATCTTAATCATAAAACTATATTTTAGCACCGACATAATGCATTTGAATATATCATTTTACAGAAAATAATACTTTCATAAAATTATTGCTGTCAAATTATTTGATTATGACAATGATTTTTTCATGATCTATTGTGTGTGTTTTTAAAATCAAATTTCTATTAAAATTTTTTTAAGTTTTTGAAATTTTCAAAAAGATACATTTTTGTATACACATATATCTGTTAACTGATGGTGAGAAGCCATTTCTTTGTGATTTTAATTTTACCTTCTGAGGTAGACCTCATCATCAGACTCTGCACTCTCACTCTCACTGCGATATTCTCTCACAAGATAGCGAGACCTTCGTCTTCCTTCAGGTGAATAGTGGCGCACTCTAGTGGCTGATTTAGATCTTTGTCTTGGTCTTGATCTTTTCAAACAAACAAAGAAAAATAACAATCTGAGCTTCAAATACTGTATACTGGTAGCTGATAATTTTTGTGGGAATGATATTTCCGCATTGTTATGATTGCAAAAATATGAGCAACCAAATATTGAGAAATGGAAGAAACAAATATTGTCATTAAGCATCATTAATTTCCTTAACTTTTCTTATGCTGTCCATTTCTTTGATTCAAATCCATGCCATGGAATTGTGAATCTATGCATGCTATAGAGAATTGAAACAACATTTATCATTATTGCTATTAAAAAATACAAAATCATGAGAGTATATACATATCTATATACCTTCTAACTGGCTGTGGTAATGTGTACACGACTGTGGGCGTGGCTCCCTGGGGTGGTGCCTCCTGCTCAGTATGGGTATGGTACCCAACGCCTCCGCACAGGGGACATACAGCACTATCTACATCTGTCTGGTACACAGGCTCAGACGCCGCAGGCACCTGGTCTGTCAAGATATAAGCCACAGGGGCTTGTTGGTAAGTTTGACCTTGACCTTGGACGTCAATGTCATCGTAAGAATAAGTGCGTTGTTGCTGTGGTGATGAGGGGAGCCTATATTGCGACGGCTGCCTTGATCTAGGTCCATATCCAGCAGAGATGGGTGTGGCATAGTTGGCAGTTCTGGGCGTGTATTGCTGGGCGGGTTGTGGAGGGGCAGCATAGACTTGGGGCTGGGTACTGGCTGTAGGGTAGGCTGCATAGTAGAGGTTTGGCTGAGAGCTGTACCGTGCTGCTCTCTGTGGGGTCTGCTGGGGGGTGGCGGCCATCTGTGTGGGATGTTGGTATCGAGGCACATAATAATTATACAACTGATCATCAGTGACAGTTGAGGCCGTAGCTCTTGTTGGTGACTGATCCGAGTCATAACCAGCTTGAGTCTGGGCTGCATTCTCCGATGTTGTCTTTCGATACTTTTTCCGGATACGATGACGACCTCTAGGTCGTGCCTCTTGACCTGTTTCCATAGCAGCAGCAGTCGCGGCCGCAGCTGCTGCTGCTTGTCTCCTTGGAGTGGCATATGAATCTGCTGCTGCATAACCCAGGGGTATTTCAGCTCCATCATTAGGGTTATTCAGTGGGTACTTCCACCAGTCGTCCCAATCTCTCACACCTGCCCCTGAGAAAGAATTTGCCCTTCTACGCGGTCCTCTCATGAAAGCGTAGGCATCCTCTGTTGGGTCAAAGAAGTGATAATCGTCCTGCTGTTGTTGCTGTTGAGGTTGTGGTGGAGGCGGTGGGATGTGTTGTTGCTGCTGCTGTTGTTGTTGAATCATTTGTTGCCGCTGTTGTTCTGTTGCCTTTTGAAATTCGTCCCTGAGACGACCAATCTCATCCTGTAGGAGCCGAAACTTCTCACTGAAATAAAGACATTTAAAGATGAGATGTATGTAATAGTGACATAACATATGAATGTAATCAAAGAAAAATATCATATAAAATATGAACAATTTGATAAGTAGACACAATGGTAAAAGCATAGAATGTAAAATTAGTTATAAGGATTCATTTGAATACTGTGTGATGTTTACCTTCCTTCTGATGCCTTTGTTGCCACGGTAGCTGCCTCTGAGCCTTCTAATGTGTCATCACTGTCCGACCCCACACTTCTGTCCTCCATCAACTTAGGTTTTGTCTCTTCCTTTGGTCTTTCCTGAGTCTTCACATATCCTTGGTTACCTCTACTAACCTCTCGACCTTTGGCTCTTGGAGTTGATGGTCTCTCAACTTTGGCAGCTGGTGGTGTCTGTGGTCGGCGATGTTTTTGTGGTTGCCTGGTAACTGTGGCAGGTTTTTGAGCCTCTATTTTTGGCTCCTCTTTGTATACCTCCTGATTTTCCTGTCTGGGTGTGTCTTCCCCTGACAAAAAGACATCCTGACTCTCATTAAAGCTGACATTGGGTGTAGCACGTGGTGTAAGATGTTCCCCGGATATATTCAGTGATGACCTGGAGACATCGGCAGCTTTTGACTTGTGAGGTTTACCAGGGGTACGAATGATGGGTTGATGAGGTTCGACCCGTGACTTCTGTTTTGTTTGTCTAGGTGTGGCTGGTGGCCGCCCTGAAACAGGAACAGAAGGTTTACAACTATTTCTATAATTTTACTTGATGATTCTTCATTACTTTGATACAGTATTAACTGTAATCAATGGCTAATCAACGGCCCAAAAATTGATTTTCAAAGCAGGTTTTAGGTGTAAGATGGTGTTTTTATTAAGAGAATAAGTACTATATAATTTAACCGTATAGAATTCACAATCCCAGTCATATTAGTACACCCTGTAACTGTACTGTAGACAGGTAGGTATAATTAAAGGTAGTTAAGGTAAGCAATAAAATTATACATCATTCATAATCTATTATCTTTATATAGTTACATCTAATTAATGCTTTGTAGGTAAATTTAACTGACCTGAACTTTGTAAAGCATTTAATTATTACGGGTACTAGATGAGCACTTAATAAAATGTCATTGATTTGGTTATAAAATATGACGTCATTGCTAATATTTTCTGTAATCACAAAGCTAAAATCTGGCATTATTCAATAAATCTTGAAAGAAATTTAAAGCAAAATATTCAATAAATCTTGAAAGAAATTTTCAGAAATATTATGAGACACTAATAGCCATGATAAAAACATCTAGGCATATCTAAAATCATAGAAAGCTTAGCAAAACACAAAACATGGATGACGGAGGAGATATGGAGTGGGTATGGGGTGGAGAGGAGGGTATGTATTACATAAATGTGGGTCTACATAACAATATAAAATATAAAATATCATAGCAGGGATATAATCATAAATATGGTGAGGAGTGGATGGTATGTGTCAGCACAAAAATCAATTTTAATCTGTTTGGAATCGACTAACTAACTGGATTTGATCTATCTTCTCATTTTTCTTTGTGAACAATTAGAAAAAATATTTCCTCATGTACCGGTAACTTTTTGACGTTTAGAAAATGTCTTGCTACTTTCCAACTGTAAGATAAAATTAAATTTCAGTAAATATAATTAATGTCAAAGGTTTTGTCGTGACAATTTTTGGTTTTATTTGTGATTCTTATAATAATTAACTAACATTTAATTCCTATTTGAAACCAACATCTAATTCCTATTTGAAACCAACATCTAATTCCTATTTGAAAAGGAAGAAGGAGTATTAATGGATCGCCAGTTGTCGATCAACTTATGTGTACTGCATGTGACTTTGCAATTTATTTAATGTATGCTACAACGTTTACTCAGACAATGACTGTTTAACACATGCATTTGTGATCATAAGACAGGTTATATATCATTAAGCGATTTCTGCCTTATTTTCTTATTCTGTTATTGCATATTACAGAGTTATCTGCCCTTTAGGGTAGGTGTTCAGATTGTGGCGTCATGTGTTTGCGAGCGTAGCATCATATTTTTCAGAGAAAATGACCTAATTTTTACTCGCAAAATAATGATGTCACAATTGACACCTACCCGCAAGGGAGGTAAATCTGTAATATACAAAGATGGAATAGACATATAAACTAAAAACAGGTTAACTTCAATAGGTAATTGACAGTCATGCCATCCTTGTATGACCTTGGCTGTTAATGGGATATTACACCTAATTAACCAAAGTGACAAGTCATGCAATGCATGATGTAGATTGTTTTTAAAAGTTGGTACGGAATTAAACTTTTGTTAACAAACATTATGATATCTAAATACTGGCAACATCATTATAAAATAAATAATGATAAATAAACATAACAGGGACACACAAATCCAAACTGAGAATATTGGAAAATGATTGATGTGAAAATATAAATGGACAAACACACAACACAAATAATGATGGCTATATGTCTAACCCCTTAGGTCAGCTAGCCAACCCAAATTAACCGTGGCTTTCTGCTCAGGTTTTAATGTTTCTCCACCTGTTAACAAATATCAAAAAGACAAAAGGGCTGTTAACTTTACTTCAACCAGATTAATATCTTAATTACCTATTCTTAGAACAAGAGAATGTACCATTGTTATAAAAGAGATCAAAGAGATTTTCTCTCTTGAGAGATCAAGAGAGAAAAAGAAGAAAAGGTAAATAGAGGTCAATATGTATATGCTTAAATCAAACTTAGATGGTATTCTAACCCTATGAGATAAACATAATACAGAGATTGTCTTTTGACATATCCTGTTACTGCCCCTCCTTTCATGACCTTTGACCCTTACCTTCCTCTTCCTCCTGTATAGAAGCCTCTACCATGCTGCGAGGTCGCTGTCGACTACGACGAGAAACTTGAGAGGAGTCAAAACTCATATCGCTTTCTGTCAGTGTGTAACTGTCGTCTGTGAAATCTCGACTCATATCTGTAGTCATGTCGCGTCGACTTCCTGACCTCAGTGACCCCCGAGACGATGGCCGGTCATCCTGTCTCGACCTACCAGACCGGGCTGACCGTGAACTTGAAACAGAGGCTGTCTCTATATCTCGCGTCCTTGACCTTGGCCTGTTGCAGATAAAAAGTTCATTAAAAGTATGATTTTAGCACAGAATATATAAATGAAAGTTTAGTATAAACGTTGTGATGATATACTCACTATATACAATACAAATTCATATGTTTAAATTTAGAATGCTTATCTTGAAACTATAATGTTCATATGCAGTGTAAAAAAAATATTGAGACACAAGAAAATGCATTCATGATATTGTATTAGAAATCAATTACTTCATCTTTTTTAGAAATTAAACCAAGTCCCACCTTTCCTCATTATCTGCCGGATGTCGTAACCTTAACGAAGGTTGCCCCTGGTCCTGTTGCTGCAGCTGCTGTTGCCGTGACGACATCTGACTGACCTCTGACCCTACCATAGAACCAATGAAGCCACTGTCAGCATCGGGAGCATTTCTCTGTTTTGTCATTTGTTTGAATTTCCCGGGGCCTGGGAGGCTGGAGAGATTGCCGGCGGTAGCCCCGCCTCCGTTTGTGTTGTCATGCTCTGATATACCACTGTCGCCAAGACTACTGAGGCTTCCTCCCTCGGGTCTCTGTCGGGGATAGATTTACAAGTGAATTAATTAAAATTAAGGTAAATATAGACTGGGCTTTTATTTTACAGTCATTTGTTGATCTGAGCAGGTATTGGTTATGGTTTAATTAGTTAAGGAGAGATATTGTCATTGATAGTGTAAACTAGATATTACATTTGTGGAATTTGTTGAAATTGAAAATTTGTGGATTTCTCCATGTGTACTAGGGCAACTACAGTGTATATAGAAGTAAATGATAATCATGAAATACAAAATATTTTTTGTTCTTATTTTCAACAGCAAAACTATTTGATAAATTTATTAAATATTTTGATTATTGGGTAATTATATGTGCAGTTTCAACAAATTCAGTAATAGTTCAATAGTCAATACAGTTACATGTAATTACTTATGTAATATTCCATATTTTCATATTACAGAGTTATCTACCCTTGCGGGTAGGTATTGATTTTGACGTCACCTGTTTGCGAGCGTAACGTCATAGCTTTTGGAGAAAGCGACGTGAATTGTGCTCACAAAATAATGACGTAACAATCGATACCTATCCACAAGGGAGCTAACTCTTTAATATGCAAATATGGAATATCATTTGCGTAAAAGTTCTGTAGCCATCCACAATATAGGTAGAATAGAATATCAGTTATCCCAATAAGTGACCAATACAACATCCACAATTCGCTGGAAGACCGAGTGCAGACTCATGAGTGCATAACAATCTATTCTATTATTACCTGGAGACAGTATGTGCAGTCATTGTTTACCTACAATCCTTGTTCATCTTTTTGATGTCAAACTTTATTTATTTACAGATGCAAAACTCTAATTTTAAGACTTGTGTATTTACAGTGCATGCACATGTCCATGGCAAATGGAATAAGGAGAGGAGAAGTTGGTGGAAAACACCTGATGGGGACGACTGTGAATTTAACCTTATATCAACCTCTAGTTAGTGAAAGGCAAATGTGTAATGACATGTACCAATGTGAAGCCTAACAAGTTTATCATCAATGTGACAATGTGTGTAGGGTCACCAATTACTCAAAAACCTCAACATTATGTGAACAGAATCAGTGGTTAAGATTTAATACTAAGAAATATTAGACATTATATGTGACAAAAGAAAAAAGTTCTGTGAAAGACAACAATGATTGCTTGAATAATCTAGAAACTTCCAAACCTGCCACTGCCATCGTTTCATGAACTACAAACACATCATAAAGATTTTATTCTCAAAAGAGTTTACAGAAAGCACAGCACTGCATTTCATTTTTATATTTTTGTTTTGTTTTATACCTTCACTGATTTGCATTCAGATATCAATATCTGAATTATGTCTATGTAAATGAAATCATATATCACCATCACATGTCTTGAATATCTTAACTATATCCCGATATATATTGTTAGTTGAACAAAATATTTACATTTTATAGAATCAGTTCATTTCTGTGCTTCTTACTCATTCACCCCTGTAGACACATTTGAGCTCTTCTTATTCAAAGACCAAAACAGTCCATTACGAATCTTTAGGGGTAAATTAATGATTAAATTATTTCAATCTTTATTTAAAATAATGGTATATAAGTAAAATATATCAAAATGAGTAAAGATTTCTACATCTGGGGAGATAACTCACCTTTTTGAGTCCGTGTTTCCTATCAGGGTGGTCGTGTCTGCGAGGTCGGGGGAGCCTGGGGTTGGGAGAGTTTCTATCTGGATCTTGAGGGGTCCCACGAGAACACAGACTGCTACGACTACTACTGATACTGCTGGACTGTTGGAGATTATTGTCTCTGGGCAGGCCACGAGGTGTGTCTGTGGAAATACAACATATATACTATTCATATTTGAAAATCAGTATGTGATTGATCACAAAGATAAATATTTCAACATTCAACTTTTCAACATTCTACATTCTCTTTTTTTCTATTAAAATCAGAATCTCAAGTAAATTTTCCATTTGAATAACATTTTAGTGACAATTTGAACGTATGTATCATATCAATTAATGATAAAAGGATATCTTGGCAACATTTTTATATAAAACACTATTTTGTTTTCAAATATCTCAATGCTTTAGGAATACAGTATTAGGATATATAAATTGAATAATAATTACAGCCATTAACTTATATACATATGTATATGATGGCCCTTACCTCCATTGTACTCCGAGTAAGATCTGTCCATAGACCAGTTATGGGAGCTAGTTGGTGTTTCCCGTCCCTATCAACAAACAAAACTACATTATAACAAGCCTGATATTTTAAGCATATAAACTACTAAAACATTTTTTCTCTTAAGATGTATGTTTACAGTACAGTCAAGTCTTCTTTAGTGACCACCTCTGTATAAAGACCATCTGCCTAAATAATAAGATCACATTCTCATGTCCAAAATTTGCCTGGTGTGTATAAAGACCACTTGGCTAAAAAGATAATTTTTCTTGGTGACAGTTTCACTATACATATATAAGAAAGTGTCCAAGTTCCAGAAAATGTCAGAAAGCTGACATCAGAGAAGTATCTGTGTGTACCAAAATACATTACATGTATAGTGTATACAATCTCTGTATTACCAGGCAGGTGACCTTGACCCAATAGATATGTATCATACTAATTTGAGGTTTTTCAATGTAAAACCAATTTTCATGATGTAATACTTACCATAACTTTAGTATGCAAATACGCTACCTACACCCATCTTTGTAGCCCCAACAAACATAAGATTTGAGAATCCCGTCTCCCTACCGTACCTCATCTCGTACTCGACGAGAGTAACATAGAGTGGTCTCCCTTCCTCAAAAACCCTTTATGGAGCCACAGGGGCAAAATGGCTGAGGAGGAAAGGGGAGGAAACAGAAGGGTGGGACTCCATAAAGTTATGGTAAGTATTACATCATGAAAATTGGTTTTACATTGAAAAACCTCAATTTCATTTCAGTAATACGTTACCATAACTTTAGTATGCGAATTCGTCTTACCGTAGTGGAGAGTCCGAAGCCAGGCAGCCCAATCAAACGTCAAATCCAGGAGACAAGCCCCAGTAGGGAGAATAAAAAGGGGTTCCAGGAACCCCCCGAAGGAAAGGGATAAAAAAAATGGAATACCTCCCAGAGAAAAGAGGAGTACCATCGTGATGCCTGCCCGCATACAGTTAAAACCAAAAATAAATACCATGTCTAGGGCGGAGGAACAGTCACAGACTGAGCCGCCACAACTGGACCCAAGGAAAACAGTCCCTCAGAATGAGAGGACAGGGACCGGAGGTAAAAGTCAGTGAAAGTAGACTGACCACGCCAAAAGGCAGCAGACATGATGTCCTGGAATGAGGACCCATTTAGGAGAGCCAAAGAAGCTGCAAGGGCTCTAACCTCATGAGCCCTCACCTTACATTTCGCCCGAGATAGATCATTAGATAGCTCATAAGCAATCTTGATCACCTGACATATCCATCTGGAAATGGATTGGGAGGAGATATCCTGCTGACCCTGTTTAATGGGCAAGAATAGACGAGATCGAGTACCTCGCCCCCCCCTAGTTTTATCAAGGTAAAACCTAAGTGCTCGACAGGGGCACAGCAACTGATCATTCTCCTCAGACTCAACAGAGACTGTCAAGGAAGGAATCCTAATGGGATCGGGCGAAAAACCAGGAACCTGATTCTTTGCCAAAAAGGCAGGATCAGTGAGAAGGGTAACGGCAGAGCTATCTCTGGCCCAACGAAGGCACGAAGAGTGAACAGACAAAGCATGGATATCACTCCTCCTACGGCCTGAGGCAAGGGCAAGCAGGAAGACAGTCTTAAAAGTTAAAAACTTTTAGGGAGACAGACCCCAAAGGCTCATAAGGAGCCCCCTTCAGTGACTCTAACACAAGAGCTAGGTTCCACTGTGGAGCTAACTGCCGTACCCTAGGCCTGTCCAGACTGAAGCCCCTAATCAAAGCAGACAACGAGGTGGAAGAACCTACCTCTCGCCTATCATGAAAAGACAGTACACTGGCAATAGCCGTGCGGTATCCCGCAATAGTACCAGAGGCGAGATTCCGTTCCCTAAATAAATAGAGAAGGAAATCTGCAATCAGCTGGACAGAAGGAAAGAGGAAGGGAGACCACTCTATGTTACTCTCGTCGAGTACGAGATGAGGTACGGTAGGGAGACGGGATTCTCAAATCTTATGTTTGTTGGGGCTACAAAGATGGGTGTAGGTAGCGTATTTGCATACTAAAGTTATGGTAACGTATTACTGAAATGAAATAATAATTCAGTGATATAGCTGGGCAGATTATCAGATTCACTATGCCCATGTATGGGAACTATCACAAAAATTTTTTTACAGGAATCTTTATTGCATAAGTGATTGACAATATCAACTTTAAACAACTGTTCCTTGGACATACTTAGTTGCACTCAAAATACAAATCATAATCAGTTGATAATCTGACAATAACCCCCCCCCCCCCAACACACACACACACACATTCTGCACTTATTGTCTTTTTCAGGCCCATCAGGTTTGAGGGACTGTCCATTTAAAGTGACCATTGCCTACCCTGGTAAATGAATGGTTCTGGACACTGTCCATTTAAAGTGACCATTGCCTACCCTGGTAAATGAATGGTTCTGGACACTGTCCATTTAAAGTGACCATTTGCCTATCCTTGTAAATGAATGGTTCTGGACACTGTCCATTTTAAGTGACCATTTGCCTACCCTGGTAAATGAATGGTTCTGAACACTGTCCATTTAAAGTAACCATTGCCTACACTGGTAAATGAATGGTTCTGGACACTGTCCATTTTAAGTGACCATTTGCCTACCCTGGTAAATTAATGTTTTCTGGACACTGTCCATTTAAAGTGACATTTGCCTACACTGGTAAATGAATGGTTCTGGACACTGTCCATTTTAAGTGACCATTTGCCTACCCTGGTAAATGAATGGTTCTGGACACTGTCCATTTAAAGTGACCATTGCCTACCCCTGGTAAATGAATGGTTCTGGACACTGTCCATTTAAAGTAACCATTGCCTACTTTGGTAAATGAATGTTTCTGGACACTGTCCATTTAAAGTGACCATTGCCTACCCTGTTAAATGAATGGTTCTGAACATTGTCCATTTAAAGTGACCATTGCCTACCCTGGTAAATGAATGGTTCTGGACACTGTCCATTTAAAGTAACCATTGCCTACCCTGGTAAATGAATGGTTCTGAACACTGTCCATTTAAAGTGACCATTGCCTACCCTGGTAAATGAATGGTTCTGAACACTGTCCATTTAAAGTAACCATTTCCTACCCTAGTAAATGAATGGTTCTGAACATTGTCCATTTAAAGTTGCTCCACTGCTGACAAACGTTATTGTTTCACTATCAAAAATATGAGCAGTCGATTTAGTATTTTTCTTCAGTTAAAAAAGTTACTTACTTTACATCATTACTACCATTGAAAAGTTTGAGCTTCTAATTTTACTTTAAGTTAAAAATATAAAAAAAAATAATAAATTGCATCCCGAAAAAATTCCGTGTCACTATTATCCTATATGGAAATGAAATACTGATTGTGTATGTACCAAAGGCAAAATAAATTATTAAATTACATTTTTTTTGTTTAATTATACATATATATATACACGATTAAACACCAATTACTGTTCAAGTGATGAATGTCATTTATGCTTTGTCGGCGATGAAGCATCTATAAAGTAACCATTGCCTACCCTAGAAAATGAATGGTTCATTTTAACCATTGCCTACCCTGGTAAATGAATGGTTCTGAACACTGTCCATTTAAAGTAACCATTGCCTACCCTGGTAAATGAATGGTTCTGAACACTGTCCATTTAAAGTGACCATTGCCTACCCTGGTAAATGAATGGTTCTAACACTGTCCATTTAAAGTGACCATTGCCTACCCTGGTAAATGAATGGTTCTGAACACTGTCCATTTAAAGTAACCATTGCCTACCCTGGTAAATGAATGGTTCTGAACACTGTCCATTTAAAGTAACCATTGCCTACCCTGGTAAATGAACGGTTCTGAACACTGACCATTTAAAGTGACCATTGCCTACCCTGGTAAATGAATGGTTCTGAACACTGTCCATTTAAAGTAACCATTGCCTACCCTGGTAAATGAATGGTTCTGAACACTGTCCATTTAAAGTAACCATTGCCTACCCTGGTAAATGAACGGTTCTGAACACTGACCATTTAAAGTGACCATTGCCTACCCTGGTAAATGAATGGTTCTGAACACTGTCCATTTAAAGTAACCATTGCCTACCCTGGTAAATGAACGGTTCTGAACACTGACCATTTTAAGTGACCATTGCCTACCCTGGTAAATGAATGGTTCTGAACACTGTCCATTTAAAGTAACCATTAATTGCCTACCCTGGTAAATGAATGGTTCTGAACACTGTCCATTTAAAGTAACCATTGCCTACCCTGGTAAATGAACGGTTCTGAACACTGACCATTTAAAGTGACCATTGCCTACCCTGGTAAATGAATGGTTCTGAACACTGTCCATTTAAAGTAACCATTAATTGCCTACCCTGGTAAATGAATGGTTTTGGACGCTGTCCATTTAAAATGACCATTGCCTACCCTGGTAAATGAATGGATCTGGACACTGTCCATTTTAAGTGACCATTGCCTACCCTAGAAAATTAATGGTTCATTTCCTACCCTGGTAAATGAATGGTTCTGAACACTGTCCATTTAAAGTGACCATTGCCTACCCTGGTAAATGAATGGTTCTGTACACTGGCCATCTGTTCACGCTGTTGGACTTGCTGGCTGGGCCGTCGACCCATGATAGGGGAGGCAACTGACATCCGTCTCCCATTCTCGTCCCGTTCCTGCAGCTGTTCCCACCTGTTGTCAGATTACAAGGAAACTGCTTAGTTTGTCACATCAACATTTCTTTAACTTACAGGCTATTATTATTTTTGTCAAAAACAACAGAGTTAAGATAAATTTTCAGTTAAGAAAATGGACATAAACAGTGGAAAAAGTGATGTAATTATCACATACATGTATACAAATCTATAATGACAGAATTACAGCTAGATCATAAATACCATTGTCCTTCAATTTCTCTATGAAGTTCCCTCATTAGCTAACTCTTGTATTAAAAGATAAAACTAAAATAAACTTAATAACAGATAATTAATTTTCGACTTTTCATCTAGCTTAAAATATTCAACATTTCCTTTAAAAATCCCTTATGCTTTTAAGAATATCTTCAGACAATAAATAATGACATCAGACACAACATCAATCTTATGTTTCGAAGTGTAGTTTATGTAAGACATACAGAACTGAGAACACACTGGAATCATACAGAACTGAGAACACACTGGAATCATACAGAACTGAGAACACACTGGAATCTAGCTAAGACTCATACTGTGCTGCTATCACAAGACATCAAACATAGCACAGAAAAGGTCTAACCATACTAGTGAGTTATCTTCTCTTGAGCACTATGCTCATTGTTTTCTCACAAGTTTAAGCAATTTAATTTCAACAAACAACACGATAATCAACAATAAAAATAAATGAATATAAGAACGGAAATTCAGACAAACTGTATCAATTTCATCCAAGGGATCCGGTTACGGAAAGAAGAAATAATGGTACGATTTTAACAGACATATATCTGCAGGAACTAGACACAGTGTAATATTGGGTATACATCAACAGGAAAGGAGTGAGCTTTATATCAAACAAGTGCATGATGTACACACTTCACAACAGCTAGGAAAACTGAGGTTCAGAATGTTTCCTTTACTCAAAAAGTGACAGATTTCCTATATAGTGAGTGTTTTCTTTTCTAAACATTTTGACATCAATTGTGCAAAATTACAATAATGTAAACAAATGTTGTATAGGTGCTACAAATGGAGAACAGGCTAATGATAATCTAGGCTAAAAAGAAAGTAGATGCTTGAAAATGGCTTACTTCATCCTTCTGTATCTTGTGGAGGCAAGAATCACAATAAATTATTTAAACATCATAAAATGAATTTTTCATATCTATTGTTTTATCACATCATCCATCTCTCCTCTGACTGGTAAATTGAAGTGACATATCCATATTCAAGAAAATATTTCTAAAAATAGTTATAGAAATAATTTACATATTTTTACTCTTGGAAATAACTATTGTGCATTGGTACCTCCCGTAGGTAACTTTTCAGCTTTGATACCTCCTAGAGGTTTATACCTATTGTGCTTTAAAACAAGTGCAATGAACAACATAAAGGCAAGTTAATCAAGTCCAAATATGGCATTAAGAAGGATTAATTATATTAAGGGGAGGTAATAATTAAGTGGCAACAACAGAAAATGACCCATTGACCTTCATTCCACATTATTTTACTACCACCAGACTGAAAGCTGCAGAGCAATGCCAAATCTGTTGTCACATGACCACACAACATCAGTGAATCAGAAAGGGGAGACAATCAAAGGGGAGATAACCCGTGTTGTGCAATACAACAAAATCATGATTTACCTGGGTGGTTCATCGTCTAAATCACTACCTGTCTGACTTACGTCAGAGGCTATCGAGATCTCATGGTCTTGACTGAAATCATGGGAAATCAATAGAGACATTTCCCTCATAATTGCAAAACAATATGGCCATTTTGGGTAACTATATGTATTGATCCGGTACTACCAGAGAGACAAAGGTAGGTTTTTAATGGTATAAGGTGGGTCCCTGTTTGGGTATTGTATTCTTCTAAAAGGCTGTGAGGGTCATGGACCTGCATGACCTTTGAAACAATTTTCATTATCTAAGTTTTAATCATAAGTGATTTATAGCAGCCTACAGTAAAAGAATAATTTAACTCCTTTACACCTCAAGACACATTTGAACTCTATTTCAAAAATTGGAATAGTCCATTATGGAATTTTTAAAAATTGGAACAGTCCATTATGGAATTTCAGGGTGAATGATCATGAGTTAATCAACAACGGTGTTATGAATAGTTTACTGCAACAATTCAAGCTGTGTTTACGACTCTTAACATGATTTAAACCATCACAATAAAAAGTAGATGATTGCTACCTCAGCCACAAGAGTCCCAACAAGGTATCCTAACGTAGAAGTATGGTAAAATGTCTCTCCAAAATTAATTATATAAAATTTTGAAAACTCTCTCTCTCTACCAAAAAAGAAAATATATGATACCTTTCTTGTAGTTCCTTGGGCATCTTGAATATTTCTGGCTCTGAGTTACAAATGTGCTTCAGTTTCTGAAAAATAGAAAGAAAAAAGAATCAAGGTGGTGTAAATGATATAAATGTATAATGTTTTTACTGAATCTCATTACCACAAACTCTATGACACAGGATTAATTAATGGTGTATTCCATACAAGAAGGTTTTGTAGTCCGACTCACTCTATTTCCTAAAGGTACTGACAACATCCCATTGTTACTCCAATACAAGGTGCCAGAAAAAGACAGATAATGAAGAATTTTACTTCTTTGGTTGGGACTCTAATTTTGAGTCAAAAGCTCAGCCTATGAGGAACCAGAGATTATAAAACTGTATATAAATATCAGATATGCATTTAAATGGTTCAAATGTTAGCGTTTCACAACTCAGTTTTGTACATTTATGGGTTCCTTGTGGTAAATGTGGTAATAAAAATTGCTTTGAATTTCAGAATTACAAGTCTTGATATTGTACAGGTATCAGGGAAACTGTCAACAGCAAAACTTATTTCTATAACAGAAAGATGTTTAACCTTTGACCGCAGGTGAAGTGCCCCCAATAAGATATTTTCAGTAGGTAACAGAAGAGCCATTACCGCAGAAGAATTTGGATTTAGTTCCCATTTAAAGTTGTACGGTCTATCACTTTCACTCTTTTTTTTCATAGTAAAAACTGTATAGGTGCTATACACATTTTTCTCCGTCTGTCCGAGGTTTAAACTTTCTAATTTTACCACTTTTTATCAAGTTGCAGCACTGGAAGTATTTTAATTATAAAAGTGAAAAAATCTTTTTAATGTGTACACGTAAAAAATAGGCTCGAAAGATGCCGCCGAACTCTTCCGAACATCGTCGCGACAATCTCGAAAGCAAAACACGTGGTCGACCATAGCAGACTGGATCTACAAAGAAACTAATGCTCGCCCATTACAATTTTTTATACACACAATATTGAATTACGGCAATGTGTGAATTAGATGTTTCAAATACTCGCACTGTGGACATAAACCAGCACAATTTGCTCGTAATAGCCAGAAGGAAAATGTAAACAAACACATGTGCGCTTACACTAGTTACCTGGATCACCACGTGCAGGAGGTGTGGACATCAGTCACGTGATACGATTCGGAATTCCGACAAAACCCAAAGGTACTGAATATGGTGGAGATTGAAGGCGTTTTATTCACAACCAGGAATATATGATCCCCAGATTTCGGCTCTTTTATAGACTGACATATGGTTTTGGGGAGCTAAATCATCAAGTTACATGTCCATATTCAAATATCAAATGTAAAAACGACATATCATTACAGCGAAAATTACAAGAAATACAACTTTAAATTGTTTTGACTTTATCAACAACAACAAAAAAAATGTTTTAAGGATTTTTTTAAAACCACATACAATGTACAAGTATTTTAGGTCTTAGTGTATTTAGGAGAACATCCACATAGATACAATATATACAAGTACTGAACTGGTCTTTACATGTAACAGAGTTTTAATTACCACAAAGGTTTGATTGATAGAGCGATAACTTATCAGGGTATACATTTCCTTGTGTGCGAGTCGATAGAGTGTGGGAATTAACACACTTTGTCATTTTAAAAGTATAGTAGGAAATGCTTTAGATATAGACATGTGAAAAAGTTAGGGGTCACCTGCCTGATCACATGGGATTTCTCCGGCACCCCGGTTTCCTCCCATACCAAGACCCCCTGCGAACTTACATCCTGGCTTCCATAAAATTCCCAATAGGAAAGCATTATAGAGGTGAAGGAAAGAGAATTTTGAGTTATTATTATTTTAAAGGAATTCCTTAAATTTAAGTCAGTTTGTGAAACTGGTCCCAGGGTTTGAACCAAGGATCCTCAGAACTCTCAATCACTCTATTTATCACTTTACTGAGCTATGTACCATATTCAATCTAATAAGCCCATAGGAATGATAGGACACTTGAAAATTAAAACAAATAATTGGGGCGCTTAAAATAACCAAATTTGGACTAGTCTTTCATAAAGATATTGCACCAAGTGAACCATTAACCATTTTGCAAAAGAAATCAATAAAGAAACATACATAGTGTTTTGTATTTAATTCAATGTAAGTGGAAATAGAGTCTAAAAGGTTGGGTGCTGAATTGCTAATACGGATGGGAAATTATTGGGTCGAATACGGTATCTACTCGATCATCATCAATCAATCTACAACCTAATTTTGCTACATTGAGGACTATAAGATCAGAAGTTTCTGTAAAGAAACAACTAAGGTATGAGTTGGATTGTTAGTCTTTCACACTTTGTTCTCATATGAACCTGCCTATGTGTGCTGATCATCTACAGATGATCCTGTACTTAAAACTCTCTCGGCTCAGTGGCCTTCTATGTCAATGATATATAAACACTTACACACACAATGCCAAGTTTGAAATAATGCCAAGACTATTACAAGTTTATCTATATCCTCCAAACCCTAGAACTGACAGGCTTTAAATGGTAAACAGTTTGTATGGGAAGAATTGGTAGAGCACTCGGTACTTTGACCTGTGCTGACAAAAGTTTGAACGGAGGCTGTAGCCTGGCATCTAATAAACATACTCAAACTATATATTAGGCCTATTTTCCTTTATTCTCTTAGTGTTGCAAAAGTTAAGCATTCATGATTTCTTATTTTTCTTAAAATTTCGACTAATAACCTAGGAAAAGTTGTGAAGCAAAAATGAAATTCCAAGAGCCATGCAGTAAACCCCTTTCAAGATCTATGACCTGATGTCAGTGGAAAAATTTACTTTAACTGTAAAATACATGTATATCATATACTTATTCATACAGGTTTGGATTGTAAAATGTTTATAATACACCTGTAGGCTTGTTGGGTAGGAGCCAACTGACAATTCTGAGTGAATACATACGGTATAATATTTCCGTTTTTCCGTCACGTCAGCACTACCCAATTCTCTATCACAAAAAAATATCAGGGAGCACCATCCCCTGACCCTATGCCATTTAGTATACCAAGACAAAACAATGGATTCAGTTTAATGATTTTTATCGTCGGATAAGTTCTATTTGTTGAATTGTCTATTGAGAGCCGCTGGTTCCTGAATTAAGCCAACTTCCACTTGCTGTATATTACCTGTACGGGGGCGACCTACCTGTTGTTTACCTGTCATTAAAGACAGGTGTATCATTGGTACCAACAGTCACTTAGGTACTACTTATTTATATACCAATACCACACAGGTTTTCTACCTATTACTCAGGCAGAAATATGAATCCTTTTACACTGAAAACTTTGCCCTTATTCTCAAGCTATGGTCCTTGAATTATTATAGATCCTTAATAAGGTGGAAATTAGTTCAAATTTAATAGCAGGTATATTCTTAAAGATACCCCATCTCTGACAAATAATACTTTTTTTAAATACAAAACAGGAGCAGACGATTCAGTTTTTTTCTTCAGTTAAAAAAGTTGCTTACTTTACACCTTTACCACCATTGAAAAGTTAGAGCTTCTGATTTTATGTCAAGATAAAAATATTAAAATTAACTGTCCCGAAAAAATTCTGTGTCACTGTGTCCTATACGGAATGAAGTACTGATAGCACATTCACCAATATAGATGCTTGGTTTCATCATATATATGTATTAAAACATTTGCCCTTATTACCTTGACTAAATTGTCTATCTCCCTGTCCCGTTCGGGTGTTTGTGCCATCTGTTTCAGTCGACGGTACCTGTCCATCAGGTTACTGTATTCCACGTGTAGACGATTAACAGTGTCCTGAAACTTTTGGTCTTTCTGAGGCTTGACCAGGTCATCGCCAGCCATCACACCTAACACTTTCTTTTTTGTATGGTCTATAGCGCGGCCTTCAGCATCACTACCGTCCAATGAAATATCTCCGTTTGATTGAGAACGGTTACTCTGAAATGGCTGACGTTCTGAAGATTTCTTTTGTCTATTCTCATCCACTTTTTCATGAATTTCGTCAAATTTCATTCCAAGCCTAAATAATTCCCCTTCCAGCTCCTTTTCCTGGTCAAAGTTCACATCTCCTACATTGGCATTTGCCCTTTTTAACACATTATAATCTTCTTTTGATTGGAGATAATCCCGGCGTAATTTCTCATGGTCTGTACGAATTTTTTCGAACACTTTTTCTTGCTCATCATGCGTCAATTGCTGTTCATCCAACAAGGTTTTGAACGATTCCATCTGAAATTAAAGATAAAGGCAAACATGATAAGAATCCTTTAACAAAAATAATGCCATTTTGAAGAAGATGAAATATTACCCATGTGACCACTACCACTGAATATTATACAGCAATGTATGTAACCACAAGAGATTGTAATTGCATGGCTTTTTTAATACATATGTGAGTCTGACTTGAATTTAAACATATCGTTTCCTGTTTTAATTTCCTACCTCCAAAATAAGAATTTTCATAACTGACAACAGCACTAAAGCCATTTTGAATCTTGAACATAGACCCGCCTCAGAGAATTAGGCAGACGACCAGCCTCGGAGAATTAGGCAGACGGACATACACAAGCACTTTGGCATGTTCTGTACATGAGCTATCTAACCAATTCATCTCTATCTGTTTAAAAAGCATTCATGAAAAAATATACATTCAAATCAAAATAAGCCTTGACAATAATGTTCAACAGGTATATTTACAGGTTAAACTAAGTGATCTGTGTCCATCTCTTCAAAAATAATCCTTAAGAATAAGACTGCTTGCATCCAATATTGAAAAGAAGAAATTCAGCGAACATCTTTTGAGCAAGACTCATTGATAATTTTAAATCCTTGTGAATTGAAGCAAATAACGATATGGATACAAATGTAAAAGGTGTTCTTCTGAATCTGGAAATCTGACTATTGAATAAAATTTATGTTACACTTAAGCTATGAATAGCAGTACAAATGAAAACTATCCAAGTTCATCCCCACATTGACACTAAAAAATTCTGTAATGGTGGTCTTTATACAGAAGTTGTTGCTAAAACTTTTTTTTCTGTAAAGGAAACCTACCCTGTCATCCAAGCCATTGGCCTGAAATATAAGACCAAGCTTGACACTTTCCGCTCCATTTTCCGACGATAGCGCCATGTTCCTCGCCTCCTGTTCAGCGTTGCCATTGGTAAGTGCAGACTCGGACTGTGACCTGAATTTGTTCCTTGACCCCTGACCCTGGTCATTGTAAGAGTCAGCTGCTGTACTATCTGTAAAAATGAAATGAACATCTCAATAATCCTCATGGTCAAAGTCTATATAACTTTGCAGAAAATGGACATCTTGATAATCATATGGGTCTACTAAAGTCTTAATAATTTCAATTGTTTCTTTTGCAAACTTGCACACCAACTTGTGTTTTTAGATAATCGTAAGTTTTTGAAAGCAATTCTAACTATTTTGCAAAATATTGATTTCGGCAAAATACATTGTAGTTGTAATTACAGGTAGCAGGTCTTTCTTCTAATCAATAACTATTCATAGACTTCAGGTTTATGTTAACCTGGAAATCAAATAGTTGTAAAAAGTAGTAGTATGGCATGAAAAAACAAGTTAGTTGCAGCAAAAGGATTTTGGTTTTACAATTCAGCAAAACAAAACCTGTTAACAATCAAATCTTACCTGCTATCAATTCATGTGGATCACTCACCCCTGAAATTTCACAATGAACTGATCCACACATAGAATCGGAATAGTTCAAATGTATTTCAAGGGGTGAATGAGCTAAACCATCCATTGATGCATCAGTCTATCAATAGTCATGCAGCAATGGTCAATATCTCTCAGTTCTAATATTTTAACCATTTCTTGAAATATTGACCAGCACTTGAAGGCTATCATCTCTGACATTTTGTTGTTACTTATCATTAGAACCACAGTCGAAAACCTTTTTATTGAATATAAATATTTCACATTTAACATAAACAAAGTTATACCATTCCTCTGTTTGGAGTTCGCTTACAGGTGAAATTTATAGTCTACCTGTAAAATATTTGTTTAAAAGGAAAAGCACCTAGGGACTTTAAATTCTCACATTCTAACTTGAAGGAGTAAAAAAAATGCCAGTGGAAATAAAATGTAGAATAACAATTCTTTAAGGTAACCTATAAAAACAATTAAAGTTTACTTTTAACATATGTATAAAAAGAAAAATTGACAAAACAAATATACAACAGATAGGAGAAAGAGTCCCTCAAAATAATTAAGAGACAAAAAGTGATTTAGTCACTCAGACAAGATCTTGGAAAGGAGCCAGCATGCTTTAAAGAGATAAATATTTGGCAGACAAAAATCAAACTTGAATTGGACGCTTTCCAAACAATATCAATTTTTCAGTTCTGATTCAGACAAAAATATTGCCTCAATATTGGTGACCTGTTGCTCTTGATATTCCGGGATCAGAACTAAATATGTTAGGTATGCCACAGGGTGTTCCACTTTACTCAAATTCATCGAGCTGGGCTTGCGTCATGAACTCAAGAACACTTTTTAAAAGTTAAGAAAATAAAGGTTGGGCTTAATCGAAAAAACCTGTGTTAATGATCATCAATGTTTTAAAACCAAAAATATTTTTAAATTTAAAACACATGGAAATTACCATAAACATCAAACATTTCATTACAACATTATTATAGCTCTCAGCACAAATCCTATTGTTGATTTCTTTAACAACTGATATATGGTGTGCTTATTCCATGTTGATATTAAATAGAACAATCTTTGTTACTACATTAAATTTTTAAATTAAAAATTTACAATTTACAACATTTTATTTCCCAGTCAGGTTTCTACTCTGGTATTAGGTATATGATGCACATGTAATTATATGATAGTACAACACTTATTCTATCTCCATATATGTATATGTATAGCAGTTAATCTCCTGTTCTGAATAAATCTGACTAGTTGCATGCAGAGATTAAAAATAGTATGACTATATGCCTTTACTAAACTAAAATGTCATTTTTAAACAGATCGTTGGCATTCATGTCTAAACCCTATTTTAGATCTTTAATAAGGTCAATTTTAAATGTAGCCACGTCCATTGATTTGTATAAAATACACAACTGATTAGAAAAACTTCTATTCAGAATATACGATTAAAAGTATTTCTGAAACCTGAGATCTGTACTATAAACCTAATGTATCCTATATACCAGATTAACAAGCTCAATTTTCACGACTGCCTTTATAAATTTAATGTATTGTGTGTTTAGAATACACACAATGGAATTTTATTTTGGAGATTAAATATGAAGTCATCATATCGTACCTTATTTACAAAAAAAAAAAAAATGTACAGATATAAAGCACTTGTCTTTTATATTGGGAAACTTAAAAGCCGTGATATATAGACATGGATATAGTGTTTTAGAAATGAAGAAAACTATTTTTGAATTTTCATTATTTTATCGGAAATCAAGAAAACTTTTTATCAATGTCCCATTCAGCATCATATGTACCATATTTGGTCCGATAAGCGCCCCATCCCAATAAGCGCCCTATCACTATAAGTGCCCCTTCCCATTTTTGAGGTTTAATTTCACTTTAGGTTGACTTACCCTATAAATATAGACTCAAACTATGAAAACTGTGTAGTCTACGCTATTCTATTTGTTTTATTAACTGATTAATGGCTTTCTCTTTTGCAATAATTTTGTGAATGATAAGTCCAAATTTGGTTTTATCTAGCGCCACTTCATTGTTTATTTTATAACCATCCTGGACACTTACTGGATCAAATACAGTACATGTATATACCCTTGACATTTAATTATTATTGACTCTCAGTTAAAAACATTATTTGAACTTGATGACGCTATCAATGATAATTTGGTTCCTGACGGTTTCTTTGCTGCTTTCCTAAAATCCTTTTTATCTTCTAATAAATGATCAGAATTACATAAGACGTCTGTAATCATGATTAAAAAAAACTTTGCCCACATTGATCCAACACCTGGCAGTACCTTAAAATTCATACCCCCCTGAAATTTTAAAATGAGTTGTTCCAGCTTAAGATTTAGGAGATTCCAAATGACTTTTCAAAGGTGAATGAGTTTATAACAATAGCTAATAACAGCTAGGACATAAACAAAAGCAAACTAAATCTCTGAAATCTTAATGGAATCACAATTTAACATCAAACACCAAATATTTGGATCAGGTTTAAATATCATCCCTGCTCTTTTATGTTATAGACTGTACAACATAAGAAAATGTCATTTACACACAAATTAACACAATTATAAACATGTCTAAAAACATCAATATTTCAATAGGAAGCAACACAATACCAACATTTAAAATCATATTCAAATTTCACAACAAAAGGTTAGACATTACCATAACAAACAAATCAATGTACATAATTTGTCCTGTTACACAAAATAACAACCGCCATCCACAATTCCCACAGCCCACAACCACTCACCTGGCAATGGTAATGTCCTTCTCCCTGTCCAGGGCAAATTCAATCAAAATTGTTCTCATCAGTTAATCAGTAAAATGTGAAATTTCTCATATTTATTACAAGTATGTATGTGTATTTGTTTTTTATCAACATTGAATTTTGTTGTTTTTTTTCTCATTTCTTTAAAAAAAAAAGAAAAAAAAGGTGTATATAAGTTCTAAATGAATCTATCAAACATTGGCGTTATAGCAATATCTTCTACAACATGTAAGAAGGATCCTTAATTAACTGATTTACATTTAAATGTTGACCATTTGCCCCAAAATAGAGAGGTGTACCAAATGTTTTCATAATCTTGGAGTCATACAGTTTTTCGTTTTTGTGCATCTTTATAAGCTGCAAAAATTGTTAAGGTGTGTCAACATGTACCATGTACATGTAATTCCAGTTTGTTTCTGGGAGGTGAGACTTTCGCTCAAGGTATTCCAAATGCATGGTAACGCCTGGCCCACCCCCTCCTTTCCCCATCCTTCTTCCCCCTCCCCTTTTAATATCACTATGAAATCTAATTCTTCTAGCTTTTTAAAATAGAATAGTCTTCAGAGATCCTCCTTAATGAATTTTACAGTGACAGTTGATTAACATGTCATCAATACTTTTGATGTACCATATTATCTCATATCTATTGATATCATGCAATGATGCCTACATTTAATCACACAGGTAATCACTGAGCAGTATATATAAAGACTCCTTCGTAATTATCTCACATTGGGTAAGGCTGGTCATTTTATCTGACCAAACCAGGTATTGGCCAGGTATATTGACCAAATGAAAGGGTAACCTCTGAGAGACCACCCGACAGGTAGACATTTAAGCTCCTTGTTGAGCTAGAATAGGACATAGGGATGTCCCACGGATTAAGCCTCACCTGTATTTGACCATTATTAATACCAACACATGGTTATCATATGTACAGATACCTAAGTTATTTCAGAAATAAAACATCTTCGTTTTCAAAATACTGCTTTAGTACAGCGCAGTTAACACACGAAAAGTCAAATTATTTATACAACGAATTATCAAAACATACCTTCTTCTAAAGAAACTTCCAAAATATCGTACAAATCCGCAGAAGATGAAATAACTTTTTGCATGTGGACACATCGGAGATATTTTTATCCTTTGTGCTTTTCCATCAGTGTAAAGAGATTTTACCAACAATGCGTTATTATATCTTATTCAAGCTCCAGCAGAACTCAGGTCATTTAAACACCTTTCTAGTATTGTCCAGACTGGTTTTTGTAGTTATACAGAGATTGCGTTGGATCTAAGATGCCGACAACTGATAAATATTTCATAGAGAGGCCATTCAAGGGTTGGCAAAGACCTTTAACTGTCGGACAAGCTCATATATAGCATGACTGATTAGATGGCATTACATTTCATGAAAAGACAGTGAAAGCAGTTGAACTTTTTTATAAAAATCATGTTTCAAGATATACAGCAAAACACATGTTTTTCACTATTTATAACCATTTGAATTTGAATGGGTTTTAATAGGGCAAAAAGTATCGCCATGCACGCTCCGGCTAAAATCTATGATCAGGTGAAAGTTAATAGCCATTAATGATTTTGAATTCCTGAAACTAAGATGTACAGACTTTAGGTATTGATTTATAGATTCCGAATCAAAGGAGTAATAGAATTAAATGTGAAGTGGAGAAATACTGACTCCAATCACTTGAAAAAACCCAAATAGAGTACAAAGATTAGTATAAAAGTGAACAATCATGTGTACCAGAAATATGTGGATCCTATAAATAAAGCACAAAAATCCATGGGGCAGTTATATGAGCATACAACTTTTGACTTTTGAATTGCACTATTAATAAGAACTAAATTGTTAACTGAATATTTTCACTGACAACCATTTAAAAGAACTATGAAATAAATCTTCTTCAGGCTTAGATATTAACTTAGTTAGAAAGGGAGGACGATTGGGTAAAGAAAGAAAATGAGGGCCCTGGCAAATTTATTGAAGCCCAAAATTCGGATACCAAAACACAAATTTATTTTAACAAATGATATTATCTTACAGCAAAATCATAATAATGATATAAACAGGCAAAAATCAGTGGCCCAGTGGGTCCTCTACAACACAAAAAAAGGGGGCCAGTCAAGATTTTTAGAGGCCTCTGGTCTCCAGTCTTACAATAGTGTTGATGGCTGTCCTTACAACAATTTGTTTCAAAAAAATTTCTCTCCCTGATTTCCATGAAAGCTAAATTCTCTGACATTTTCTGTACAAACAATTGCCTCCTGTAGGAGGAGTTTCCCATTCACTGGCCGTATAAACAGTTAATGCTCGAGTTACAAAATCCTGTTGGAACAATTATCATTTCATCCCTTATTGAAGTCTTATGAAAAACAATTATCTCCCCTGATGATATAGTGAGTGACAAACAAATATTTCCCCTGATGTTATGTCACGTGACAAACAATTATCTCCCCTGATGATATATTGCGTGGCAAACAATTATATCCCCTGATGATATGTCATGTGACAAATAATTATCTCCCCTGATGATATCTAAAGAAAAACAATTATTTCCCTTGACAACTTCAGAGAAAGACAGTCATCTCCCTTGATGAAATTTCTTGTGAAAAACAATTATCTCCCCTTAAGATATTCAAAGCAGTGTTATTATCTACCCTGAATAAATCTTTTATAAAATATCATCTCCCCTTACAAATTATAATAACTTGAACAATATTATTTTGCAATAATTTTTCTTTTTGAAAAATAATAATAAAGCAACACAATTAAACTGCATTAAAATGGCGAGAGAACTTTCAGAATGAAATAATGAATATGCGAGTAAAATCAAACATTTCAAATAGCAAGTTAAAGTTATGCAAATACTGACTGGATAGCAAACAAGACTTTCTTTTAGTGTCCATATTAGATATTCTGTGTCCACTCTATATAATTTGTATTGGAAATAAGATATATTTAATATTGAGTGTAAATCAATAAAGAAATGTCTATCAATATAACCTGTAACAGGATTTTCCTCTCCTAGCACTAGTGTGTTGTGGTGTTAGTACATATAACGCGGTATTATGTATAGCTATAGGTAGCCGTTACGTTTTTCCGTTTAGTATTGACGATCACATTAAATGCCTAGCGAGAGATTGACGGCACATTCCATAGAGATCAATACACCATACATATGTTAATGAATTTAAAAGCAAACAAAGATATATATTCAGTTAAAATTGGGACAGATTTTTACCAGTCACACCTAAAACCTACTGCAGTTCTAATAAGCTTAACAATCCATTTAACAGAACAAATGTCCAACGCATCATTTAAAATTTTATACAAGTTTTGTCAAAACAGTGAACATGGCATTTAAATAAACATGTCTACTGTGAAATTGTGGTGAATTAAGCACCAAATGACTGTAAAAATATTGTCTTGTATTTAAATTCCTGCTAACAAGACTTTACCCTACCTGTGGGCAGGTGAGATAGGGTGAGGTTTGCGAGTCTGGACACGCACAATTCCTAGGTAATTCTGACGTATAATTCTAGCCTATAAATCCATTTACAGATATTAGTGTGATCTCGTGTTTATGACCCAAAGTGCAGTTTGGCACATACCAACAACGTTTATCCTCAACATGAAACCATTTACAATTGTGTGTGGATATTTGTTTGGGGCATTGAATATCTGTGAAACTGTAAAGACAGTTGAATCACGTACAAGGTTTATCATTGACTATAAATTGATATAACTTGAATTTAATTATTAGGTTAGCATAACCTCCGTATATAGAATTATCAATTTAGTAGAAATCATAATTAAATACGTTATTTAGTTCGTTTAAAATGATTGATGATATAAAGTTATATATATATCAATGAATCAAAGAATTGGCCCTTTTCAAATATTTTTGGAAAGAAGAGAAGTGAGAGACAGAAAAAATACAACTGATTTACATGTGCCTGAAAAAACAACTAAACTCCTTTTATCCTCTACCTAAATGGATCATGATGCAACTATGCAGGATCGGATGAGGTTTTTGAAGTATATCCTAGATATTTTAGGATTTTTTTTCCTACTTTGTACAACATCGGAAGTTATCAAGAGATATGAGAACAATTTCCTTTTATGTCAGGTCAGTATATAATGACTGTATTGTTTGACATCAATATAAAGAGAGCTTTGTCCATTTCATCCCTGACAAGTCAGCACCACCTATGCGACAGGAAATAGACCGTCAATCGACAACAGGTGTCCACCCTCCACCCTATACATACATTAACCCAAACAACAATAATATATAGCTTCTAAGTCTGCTTCGTAAGCTTTAGTGGTAGTGTTCTATATAACATATGCCCTTTGCATTATCAAAAAGCAGCTTACCATTGAATCAGTACAAAAATATGGTCAACCTACAGTACTATCTGTAATACCAATACAATATGTCCATGCTTTCAATGTTTCTTCTCCTAGAGACTCCATCGATGAATTAACAGTTGGAAATCCTTTCTCTGCATCTTTTAGTACAGTAAATAGTATCACCAACTCGTTACTGCAAACCACTTATATTTCACAATTTCACATTTTACAGATTAACACACAGTTAAGAGGTCAGTGGTCATCTTTGTAGCCATGGTGATCGACTTAAAATCACCATTGGCGACTTGATTTGATTGGGATCCAATGATTTATTACTTACCAACAGACATCGGACTGGCGTATCCCAGGGATCCCTGGAACGGAGATGGAGACTTCATCCCACGGTTGAGTTGCATGACCTGCGGTTGCTGGAGCGACTGAAGTGAGCCCGAGGTGGCCTGACTCGGAGTCGGTGAGTTAGAGTGCAAGGTGACTCTTGCTCCAAGACGTAACTGGTCAATTGTAAGCTCAGCACTGGCATATTTAGACAAAAGTTTGTCATAATCCTTCTGGAGTTGCTGAACAAGCTCTGTTGCTTGTTTTCTTTTATGGAATTCCTGATTTAATTTTGATGAAAGCTCATTTTTAGACTTATCAGAGGTAGAGTTTTGGCCCTCGCTTTCGTGTTCGTCCAGCTGTACCCGTGACAGGTCCGATACGGACATGTGTTTGGGTTTAACTGGACCAGTTTTGGCTGCAATATTGGTGGTACTTTTACTTTTGACGCGGTAAGACTGACTGACCTCGTTGGAGTTTGGTTTTGGAAGCAGACGTTTTGGCATCTTGTCTGGAGTGGACTTTTCTGTAGATCTGACGGGTTGTAGTTCAGAATCATGGAAGAAACTTTCTTGTGACCTGGCTTTAGACAGCGACGGGTTGTCTTCTCTGGAAGTATTATGGGATGACCTTTGTCGTGATCTTGCCGACAGTTGCTCTGATGCAGCTGACCTTTGACTGGCAACAGAATCTGGCCGTGTGATTTCCGATTGGCTAGTATTTCTCGGAGTCAGTGATCCGGGTCGAGCGTCCATGTGAGACTCCGAGAACACTCCAGTGGACACGGGAGTTAGAGATCCATCCCTACTGGTACGAGAAGCATATGAATGGGTACTTAAAAAAGAATCGTTATGATCAAACGATCTATCCTCACGAGGCCCTGAGTGTCTGTGCAACTGATTATTTTGATATTGTTGTCCTTTCGAACTGTTGCTCATAAAAGAATCATTATGATCAAATGACCGATCACTTCCACGTGAATTTGGCCTCCTTACTAAATGACCCTTTTTGTCACCTGGCGTGTTTGAGCGGCTCCCTTCATGACTGAGACGACTTCCTGACCTGCTGCCAAAACTTGGCGTCAGCATGGAAGGGGTGTCTCTTTCACCAAAGGCACGACGTTTGGCCGGTTTGGGAGCATCAGATATTCTACTAGTTATATCAAATATCTCGTCATCATCACCAGTGCGCTGAGACTCCTCAAAGTCTATACTGTCAGCATCTCTAACACCGAAATCGATCTCCTGATCGGGGTCACTTACTCTCTCATTGTAGTACTTTAACGCCTCCTCTGGCGAAATCTCGGGAAAAGAGCGATCACTTATTGTACGAGCTGAACTGGCTGTGTTGGGTCGAGTATGTGTTTGGCGTTCTTCTGGTGGTTCGTACTCCTCACGGTTGTCTGCCTTATCTCCATGAAATCCTCCAATTCCCGGACTTCTGATGGGAGTTTTCTTTATGAAATTATCAAGATCATTGTCCTCGTCCGCAGAATAGTCAATATCCTCTCTCGACACATGGTCTTCTAATATTTCAAATTCATCAAGAGAGGCCAAAGGTTCGGCGAGTTCCGCACCATCAATTAAAACACCAAGTTCCTCTAACTGTTTATAATAATCGGAATCAAACAATTCCTTATTTCCCGAATCTGTTGTGCTTTTGAAATTATCATTAGTATCGTCAAACGTCAATGAGTGATCAAAACTACTCCTGCTACTAAGTCCACTTTGGAGGTCGCTCTGGTGTTTACTCGGGGGTGAGCGAATATTGCCATTATCGTAACCAATGTCCCTGTCGAAACTGTTTCTGAATGCATCGCCTTCAAAGCTAAGGTCATCTTTGGAGGCTTCAAGGTCACTGATATTAACATGACTGTCCTCTAAAGCTTCGTAACTAGGATAGGATTGGAGGTCGAACTGGCGGATGGTTGAGGTACTGCCACCCGACTGTTTGTCTCCCCCTAGTCCAGAATCGGTCCAGTGTGTGGTGGAACTACGAGATGTGTACTTGCTTTGGGCATCAAAATCATCTCTTACGATTCCATCGTCGTCTATCAGTATACCTCCAGCTGAAATGAGAGAAAAAATTTTTTTACAAAGGATACCAACTTATACTTGGATGTCATTGAATACTGATATTTAAACATGAATATTACTATCAATCATGTATCATTTATCTTTCAAAAGAGTTTCATTCAAAGTAAATTAGATTCTGTTCTATTGAACATGAAATTTGAAATCCTGTTAATCCCTGTAACCTGCGACACACGATATGCCATAACCAGTAAGGCTCTAAGTTTGGCCTTCAGGAAATTAATGACAAGTTTGTATACTACGTATAGAGGTTTAGCTATAAACCCACTATCGGGTCTACAAAGATCACATTTCTATCCCAACACAAGGACAAACAGCTCACTAAATACCAATACACTGTACAGTATTGGGAGAATTTTGTTACTGGAAAATACCGGAAATTGTAAAATTCCTGCTGGCTACAGAATTTTAGGTTTTGGTTGCTTTGATTGAAAAAAGCTTCAAATACACCTAGCTTGAGCTTCATCAACCTTTCTATAGCAACATTGTAGTATACAATTAGGTTGGTTCATGAAATACAATATACTCAAGTTTACATATTTCATTAAGGTGGAGCAGACGGTCAATGCTCATTATACCGCTCCACTATGCTTCCTCTGGCATAATTTTACCACTATTTTTAGCTCTCCAATCATGCAGGTAGCATGACTCTCAATAGTTTGCCATAATCCACAGCTCAGATTAATTATTCACAACTAACACAAAAGTACATTTAAAATACAGTGAATGAAAAAACTTTCATTCCATCTCCATGGTTATGTATGTGATGCAGACCACAGTTACTAATTATCAACACAGGACGAGAAGTACACGGTCCATGACTTTAACCAATATGAATAATTAAAAGGTCTCTAAACCACTATGAAATATAACAATGACAATAGCTCCAGGTATTGTTCATAGGCCATTGTTTTAATTCAACTGGAAGTACCTGAATTCTAAGTTACCGGTATGTGTGTGTCATCGATGAATTGGATGGATTGGAACTGAAAATGCTTTCATTCACAGATACATATCATATACACATTTCCATATAATAACATTAATTGTCATGTTTATCTGTAGACTGTAAAAGCAACCCTGAATTCAAAATTCTGGAAAATTTATTCATTGATAATGGTGAAATGCTGATGGAATCAATTTATTATTTAAACTGCTGGTATCTAATTCAACCATATCAAAACAGTGAGTGTAACTTTCATGCCAACATATATGATATCATTCTAGAAATAAAGGTTTTGATTTCAAATGAAACCAGTATATGGTCATAACGTCTTTTTTGGCTAAATTTTGTTAAGGCCCACTACCTTTCCGGAGCAAAACATTGAGATTTCTTAAAAACATTCATTATTTTTTTAAGAAACCTCAATGTTTTGCTCCGGATTACATAAGAAAATATATATACCGATGGCCTAAGATGAAGTTACAACACCAAACATATGCAACATTTCCTGTGGATCATATGTATGATAACAGTAGAGAGTCATTTCGCTGTTTGGTATCTGGCGCAGTGATTATATAGTCAACTACCACGCAATATTTAGGAATACAGCGGGAAACATAAGACAACCCGCGTTATAAAAACTATCATTTTATCTATTTCAATCAAATTGTTCAAGAGGTGATGTTACGTGTAGTATTAACGGTAAGTTAATAACTTTTGCGATTTTACAAAATTATCAATCTCGTTTACATACTCATATTTTTTTTTTAAATCAAAAGCTGTTTCGCAAAAGTAGCGGGCCTTTAAAGATATATCAGTATAATCTAACAACTAGAAATCTGAGACATAACTGTCCCCATCACCATATGGAATTGCAGAGATGCAATGCCATGGATGGTACGGTATACAGACACCAAAAATATATAATAATTAAGTCCAAATTCAAAGTCATACCTATCTGGTTTTCAAGGTGAATCATAACAAGCAATTTATAGTAGAAATATAATTATAGAAGTCTGATAAAATCTATACTTTTAGGCCCGCTGTGGTGAAGAGCTCATTCCATTTAAAATATTAGGACCCCCTGTAAGTCCAAGTGTTCACTAGTAATATAGACCAAATATCTTAAGGTGAATCTTATCACACATAAATACACACTTAATAGAAAATCTATATAGGCAGTGGTAGGTGTCGGACACATTTACAGCATATATTCTATATAAAACAACTTGAATTTCAATTTTCGTTTACGTATATTAACCTTATCTGGTATAAGATCAATTAGGAAATTATTCGGTTGTAAGATTAATTTATATACAGGTATATCATATTTGTTTTTAAATTCTGTACCATCAGGGGCAGCCTATTACAAAATGTAGGCCTAGGTATGACAGCCAGTCAAGGAGGGGAAAAAACTTATTACCGTGAGGGGATTTCCGTAGAATACGCTATGGGCCAAATATTAATTTGATTAGAATTATATCAAAAACTCTTCATGCTAAATTTAATCTATGGTTAGACCAATTTTTCTTGTCTTCTTTCAAATATACATGTCATATTTTTTTATATATGATATCATATCATCATGATGCATGGATGACACACATGTGATCAGAAACAACTCAACTTCAGGACATCAGAACCTCTTTAGTTTTTACTGATATCAATAGAAAAGCTTTAACGTTAAATCTAGAAATCACTTCCTCGAGTTTAATGAAAATTACATGTATACTGTATTGGTTCAATAATGACATACTGGTGGGAAGCTGTCTAAAACATGGGAAGTGCCGTCACTTCATCATATTTGAAGATGAATTAAGTCATTTCAAATGATCAGCAAAAAAGCCTGCATTCTCGGCATACTTTGAACACTTTGTGCAAAGTAAACAAATGCTTAATAAGAGCATGGTAACAAGTTAGGACCAAATCACCTATTATTGTATCCTTCTGTTGACCTTTGATGTACATGTATATAGCAGTATAAATACAATATTTACCTACCTTAGATTTACAGTTACCTATCCCCAAGCTCAGTCCATTTTACCTGCCCACATGTATATATACATGTTCAGCGTCTAACTTTAGAGAGTTACTATTACAAGTGCCTCCGAGATTATAAAGCTCACAAACGATTTCTTTCCGGTTTTTATGGCATCTTTATATGATATAGAACATTGATAGGTTTATGTACAAGTGGGTAGGTAAGTCACCCGTAATAAGACCTTATAACAGATGTCAACACATAGTTATATATAGCATGTGGAGCGATATAAATTTTGGATGACATTTCGCCAATACTGTAGAGTAAGTCACATCTATATCAAAGGATCTTATACACTAGAGACAAACTGAAATGGACGCCAGTGGTCTTTTATACTTGCATCATAATTAAATTTTCAAATGAAAAGTTTTACTCCATGAGTGATAGTATCATGTTCTAGCTGAAATAAACTGCCAATATACAGTTGAATATAATCCACCAATAGATTTGGTGTACACAATTTCAATAGTCGTTTCACAGAATAAATGGCCCAATTCAATGCCTGGTTCATGGGTTTACAAATAATGGACTGAAAACAAATCATAGGCAATAAAAGACTTCAATTTTTTAGAATGCGCTATCTATGAAAATGTCCTATGGAAAAAATCAATAATTAAGTCTTTAAAGGGATAATTTAAAACCATTACCAAAACTGAGCTGTGATTTTTTGGCTTCGATATAAATTTTTATTATCCACTGTGTGAAGTGGGATACTCTAGAGGTCAAATTATGTCCAGAAAAATTCAAAACTTTCATGTCTCACAAAGTGATCGCAGTCCTGTAATCTAAATACCTGTATGTATCCGATGAAGGAAACAAATAAGTTTTGTTTTTTGATAACTGTAATATTATATATATTGGTCAATTTTTCAAATGAAAAAATATCTTTAGCCCTTCAACGAAATGCATACTACGAAATGCATACTTCAATTACTGTGAAAAAAAAAGTTCATGCATTGACACAAAATACCTTATTTTACCTTCTACGGTCTACAGCAGTATATATTCCTCAAATATTAAGTCCTTTTTGTTATTTTCCACTGAATTGAATACACTTAACTTCATTAAATTATATTTCTCCAGTTGACACTGCATAAAACTTTCTGCCGACCACATTTGTTCCTAACACAGTTACTAGAGACTCGCAAATAGGAATGACTTATCTACCAGAAAAGTCTTCATTTAAACATTAAACGGATGAACATGCAGAAGGCCTTGGGGTGAGATTTAGACGATAGTCTATTACAGAAATAGAACAGAAGATCTTTAGTAAAATCTGCTTCTCACAGCAAGTGTGTGGGTATTAGCTTCAATCATTGATCGTGATCAATCTTGTTTAGTTTCTCTTTTAATCCCATTGATTGTCATTGACCAAGCAAGAAAGGCAAGTATGGTTAGCTTAATCACAACAAAATAAAACTTATTTTCAAACATAAAGGCAATATGATTACTGATTAAAAATATCTGTAAGATGCTCAAACTGAAGTTTTAATGATATTTTCTAAATAAATTTAAAGAAAGGGGAAACAAAATAGATTGATAAATGAAATTTATAAAAGATGCTAATTTCCTAAGGCTGACCAAACAACGATACCGCACCAGTCAGTCAGAGAAAAGATTAAATGTTATGTCAGTGTGAAAATTGTCAGGTTTAAATTCAGTCATGCTCTATTCAAAAATGGCTACAATTCAACAAACAGTCCTGGCGGACGTAAAAACACTTCAAGTACAAAATAAACATTGGGATCAGGAAACAAGAGTTTGTGAGAAGGTATAAACATTTGTGTCGACACTTGTACGAGTTTACAGTTAATGATACACCTATACATGTATATATTTACATAATGTGCCTGTAGGCCAGGTGCATTTTTAAGGTATCATGGGTCATTTTACCAAAATATTGCATCACTAATTTATTCTATATACTAATTGCCATCGATGCTACCAGTAATCAGACTAAAAACTGATGATGTGACAGAAAAAAATCGCAAACTTTAATGCATGGAAGATTTGTTAAATCTGGAGAAATTATCATATTGCTATCTCAAACAATTTCTGGAAATTCCTATGACAATATTGACTTTTAAAGTTAATGGATAACGAATACTTACAGGAAGCTGAGTCTCGAAGGATTCCATCATCATCTAGGTCGAAATCATCACTGTATCCAAGGAACGCCATGGTAACCGTGTCATTAGCTGTAGATTATCATCATTGGATATTGACTGGTAATCTCTCTATATATAATCTGTCCCTGGTCACAGTTGGCCATGCTTTATTCTGTAATGGAAAATTTATGATTGAATTAACGATACTTAATGTATGACTATCTCAATATTGAACCTTAACTTTGATAAATACAGTTGTATTCCTCAGTATGACCCCTGACCTAGACACCAACAGGTTAGGCAAAAAAAAATAGGGTAGGTTGGCCGAGAATTTGTTTTTATTTCAATTTTTTTTTTTTTTTTTTTTGAGAAGGGGTTCAGTTGCTTTATTACTACATTGATAAATACAGTTGTATTCCTCAGCATGACCCCTGACCTTGACACCATCAGTTAAGGTTATTAAGGATAGGTGTCAAAGAGACATCTACAGTCAAGGTCATGTGGACTGCTAGCAGGAAAAACGTCAACAATCAATCAAGGTCAATCAGAGAGACTGGTGTCATGGAAACACTAACAATCAAGGTCAAATGAGGACTGGTGTCATGGAAACACCAACAATCAAGGTCAAATGAGGACTGGTGTCAAGGAGACACCAACAATCAAGGTCAAATGAGGACTGGTGTCAAGGAGACAATAGCAGTCAATTACAATGTCATATGAGGACTACAAAGTGTCATGGATATACCAACAGTAAATCATATAGGACATTTTGACACCAATGGATTGGAATCAAAATTAAGATATTTATGGTATTTTTCATGATTGATACTGGTACCTGTAATCACTGATGGTACCTAGCATCCCAGCACACTGTCATTAAATGTTTATTACTAATAACACATTCAGCCTACTGCAGATTTACAATCACTGATAGAATATCTCATTATAATCAATATAAATACAGTGGTGGTCACTATTTAACATCTGAATATCTGATATATATGATATCAATTGACACCTTGGACTGGTCGATCATATGTGTGGTCAATCAGGAATCAGGCAATTAAATGTAAGGGTAACAGAATTATCAAAGGTCATTTACATGGACAAACAACACCTGAAATAGCTGGTATGGCAAGATTGACTGTTAAGACAGAGGCCAAAGAGAAGGATGCTGATGTCTCTATGATATGAACCTAGGAAGGTCAATCTAATGTGGTCAAGTCACACACATCAAACATATTACAATGCACACTTTTGTATATTTCAGTGATCTCACTTGTGTATAGACATACAAACTTCTTCTTCAGAATATCACCAGCACAGAAACATGAATCTTTTGACTCCTGATTTGGCAGACAAACTTTAGGAATGGAATTGATGGCTGTTATGGTCATGGGATTGTGAGACAACTAGAGGGGGATCTGAAAGTGGTTAGAATAGGACTTGATCAATACTTTTGAATGACAGACACATTCGAGTGGTAGTCGGCAAGAAGCATTTGCTATGACCTCCAAATAAAAGAATTCATCTTGGCAGTGAAGCTATGAACAGTCATGCTGCTGTCAGCGACATAGCTTCTAACAATTAAAGGGCTTTACAAGAATCTTTAAAACCAGAATTCATACATACATTGTTACCAGTCATAATATCCAGGCTAACAATTTCATCATTTTTACATCTTACATTGCATGCACAAATCCTGCAATTAATAAAGCTTTGAAATGCTATACATGCACTTGAAATAATTGGTTTTTGAAGAAAACAAAAACAAAAACAAAAACACTTAAGATTTTTTTTTACCCCTGTGACTTTTGATAAAGGTCAAGGTCACTCATATTATCAAACCTGATAAACTGTAAGCAAGAAATGAAAATCCAGTCGATATGTCCAAAGTATGAAATTATTCTTTCAAACATACTCCATGGAATAATAAGAAGCTGTTTCCAATCCCTCCAAATTTAAAACAAAGATGAACAACTGTGATTCATCCGTACATAAAGGCTGGTGTATAAAGAAGGTGTGTCAATCGTTCTCCAGGTATATATCCAGGTAAATGCTCCGTTACCTGAATCCACCATTGAAATACACACTTCCGAATACTCAGCTGGCCCCATTCCAAGAGTATTGTCCCACCAAGTGTGGAAATATAGGGTTATAATTCCAGTTAGGGTTTAACACCATGCTGCTTAGTTATATAGATTTTGGCAAGGTAGTCACTTATAGGAGACAGGGGTATCCAAAAACTTGCTGTACACATATTAGGACTGAAATTTATTTTGTAATTTGCAAACTGTAAACAAATTAGAGCTTAACTGACACTGCTCAAGGTAGACAGTACACAAACATTTGTCATTAAATACAACTAGATAATTTATACCGATGTTTTAATAAGAATACAGATACAGGTAATTGATTTGAAACTTTCAATTCATTTATTATATTTAAATATTATTTCTTCTTTTTTCAGTACAAGTATGTATCATTAAAGTTGCTTCGGATTTAATATCATGGATTATCTATATTTACAATCTTTGAATCTATATCAGAATTTTTTTTTAAATCATTACTGCAAAATATATCAGTTACTGCCCTTGTCACCAGTTAGACCTCTGAAGCAATCATGTTTACGATCATCTCCAATCAGTTATGTTTTTAAATTTTAAGGTTTGCGAAGGTCATTCTGGCTGGTCTAGAAAACTAAATTCTTATTGCACAAAAAGTATTTACAAAGGGTAAAAGTGTTCAGAAATTACTACCTTTGTCAATTTTATGAGGCAATTATGTTCAAATTACTTTACACCTGCTACAAACACTGAACAGTGAATAAAACCAATTTTAGTAATTAACAAATTACCTTGAACATGAAAGCACTTTCCAAATACTGTAATTATATAATGACAAAAATTTTCATTAAAACTGGAAAATTAAAGCCTCTGTTACCATTATGAAAAAACTTGTACAATTTGTGTATAGTACTAGTGGCCTTAGCTGAGATTAAAGACGAAGGTCATGTGATTACTATCATGGCTCAAAAATGGTCTAATAACAGAATGTTTTGCGGAATAGGTATTACAACTTATTACAGACATAAAAAACATGAAAAACTTTCCATGAACAAGATATGGTCAAAGTAACACCAATCTGTATGTCCGTAACACTGAAAGATCTACCACAAGTACACGTACATCAATCAAGTATATGTTAAAGTGAATAGTCGGGCAAAGAAAACCAGTCTAAATGCGTTCATTGGCCTTCCAAAAGTTCTCACATATTAATACGACGGTCAAGTTCTGCTTAGTTTCCCAGTTCTGACCATTAAAGTAAAGAAAAGTTGAAAGCATTGAAAGCGAGGCTGCGTGGAAATGTAACCACGGACATACTGAGCCGGGAGGACGTTTTAGAATTCCCGAACTTTAAATCAATTTCTTCGTACGCAGACAGATTTTGACGAGAGATTTTATTTTTCCATTTCATAGGAAATTATACTGAATACATTCACACCATTTTTACTGACTTTAGCCATCCTTGCCCGACTGTTCACTTTAATATTGTGATTGAGGCAGGACAACTCTCCTATCTGTACAATTTTGATCTTAACAGAGTCACTCCCCACTCAATCAATAAAGTATGAACTGGTATTGACCAGAATTTCAAGCGATAGAGCATGATTTTGAGGTAGGGTAAATATTATGCATTAAACTTGAAGGTCAAAACCAGAGGTTGCAGTGACCTAATTTTGGCACAGTTAGGATATACAAAGCCTCATACAGACACACTCATGATACACTTTTTCTTTTTTTTCATTAGCATCGGTTTTCACTGACAAATACTATCCTAATACTAATGGAGACATTTTTATGAAGGTCAAGGGTAAAAATATAGGTCATAGTGACCTAATTTTGGTACACTTTTCACCACATATAACACACTTATCTGTTAAACAGATCTTAAACTTCTTGAATATATGGTGAACAATAGAATTATATATCATGCATAATTTGCAATTGACATCGGACTAGTACAACTTGGTGGTGTGAAGCATAAATACGTCTAGATCCAAGGTGAAATGTAGGTCATTGAGCTAGTCCAAACATATGCAGTCTATAATTAAAGTAACCTACTTAATTTAAAAGTGCATGTACATGTAACACATGAAAACTATTTTTGACCCACATAATCCCAGTATGCAATTTTAGCAAAAAGCTACAAACAGACAACCACAAAGCTAATTAAACTCTCACAATATAAATGTATATGGTTTAGATTAAAAAAAACAACAGATTGTCATAATAAGCCTAAAAATATTCCTCTACCGAAAGGAACTATCTGAGGATTGGTATACCTGTATACCATACAAAATAATACAATAATTTTAAGAAGGTGATCTACGTAAGCATGGTAAAAAAGATATTGAATAAATTTACCTGATGGTCAAATTAATCACTTTGAATATTCCAATTACTTAATATACATCCTGATCCATTAATATTCTGAAGATTAAGAAAGTGTCCAGTAGCACGTCTCAGCACATGTGTACAAACAATCACAGTTTACACTACTTTTATTTTACCAAACTTTATACCAACTCAACACTAACTCTGATTTGATACCATGCCAAAAGCTCGGGTTTATCAAAATAAACACACAGGTATGACTCTGCTCTAAGGTTCCACAGGCATTTATGGGTATGGCATCTGTAGTATGTTATCAGATATAGGAAATACACTATAAATTTACACACCAGGAAACACCTTGATGTGGGCAGGTTTTACACCATACTAGGGAGTACTCAGTACAAAGTTGGCAATTGATGTATGTACATTGACAATATCAAATTTATTTACAAATGAGAATAATTTTACAAAACCTTTATACATGAACTTTCAGCTACATTATTACATTCTATGGTTCAATTGACAGCAAAAAATAGTGAAAAGTCAAAGTATTTTTGTACAGTTGTTTATCTAAAGCCGTTAAATTAACCGAAGCAAATGAAATAATTAAATACAAACATAATTTGGGCACTTAACAGAAAATTTTGATTACAATGCCAAAAAAAATATTTTTTAAAAAAAAATAAATAAAATTTGCTTCATAAGGAAAACAACTTTTGATATGATATCAAATCATCCAGGTAATAATATATATAATTTGTAGTCTTTTAGAACAATTAAAGCACATAACTAATTGAAAATACAAATGAATAACTCTTAGCTATTTCGGAAAAAAGACTTTGCTGAAAAAATCTAAGATTATGTACCAAATAATTTGCACACACCTACAAAGTATTAGCCATGCCAAATACTTTGGAATTAAAATATCTAGATATTTAGCATGCACAGCCTACACGAGTACATGTGTGTATTACATGTCTTGTTTTCGTGTATAGGCATGTACGAGACACAGGTAGACCAATATTATAAATGTCTGACATTGATATGGCCGAACAATACATACCCCTAAAACAGCGCTGACATTAGCATAACTATAAGATCCCTCTTGTCTCTTCTGAAAATAACCTTGAAAAGTCGATTTTATTTGGGTTTTTTCTGGTTTTGTCGATTGTTGAACCTCTCTCGATCTGATAATGTAATATCGAACTCTCTTCTGTTGACAAACGTATTTCCACTATGTTATAACATTTCTCCTTAGTCTTGATATATGTGCGAACGAAAGTCCATTCTTTATATGCAAACAAAGAATAATCCTAGATATTGCTTTTGCAAAACACGTTGCTAGAGAAACCGCGTCGCTTTCCTAGATACGAGCGAATGATAACAGGTGCCCGTTACGGGTTTATTATCTGCGGTAAAGTCCAGTCTTTGACGGATGTTAAAATTTTGACAGATGATTAAAATATCAAAACAAAAAAGAAATGCCTTACCTTTCCATAGATTACTCTAATATCCAGGCAATTAATATTTTATAAACATCCGGCTCTCGGTACATTGACAGATGTCTCAAAATGTGTAGAACAGACGCGCTTCAGTGAACATATGGGGCTATTATAAAATTAGGAACGAAAATACGGAAAGCACTGTGATCGACGGGACTTATTTTTCCGGACCAGCACATAAATATATGGTGAAAACAAAGCATGTAAAGTTTTATATAATTTATAAATCAATAAGCATTTCAGTATTTTTTGAAACACAAAAAAAAATATTTTAAAAAACCCACTAGCAGTCACAACAAAAAAACAAACAAACAGCTGCTTGGATAATTAATACTTTTTGATCTTATAATATAACAGTGTTTGAAGGGAAATAACTCCCATATTTATCTTACTAAAAATACCCTTGTAGTACATATAAATGTCTGTTCAGCACGATTAAGTTAGATAGAAAATCTTCCGATACCGATTGGCTCTGTTCGTCACGCTGGGCATATCATGATGATAAAAAACAATGCATACTTCCATATTATCATAGAATCAATCTATATATTAACTAAATCAGATAAATATATGATATAATAATAATATGTATATATATATATATGTTTCTGACTAAAAATAAAAACACTTCCACTGGAATGTAATTTGCAATTAAAAATATAACTATTTTTTTTTCTTCAAAATATGATATACTGAACGCAGAAAAAAAATAACAGAGGATTCGAGGCCGTCTTATGATTTAAAGTAAATTTGTGCAATCATATTTTATTTTGTTTGATATCAATATGTCCTCAGTGTACATATTTGACCCTAGTAGTAAAATATTCGAGAGATGTTCGAATGAAATGGGGAAAAAAAGTCAGACAAAAAAAAAAAAAAAAAAAAGAAATATGGATACTAGATCTATTTCAAACAAACAAGCATATACCTTGAATATATCGGAATATTCCAATGCTGGCTAGTTCCGTCATCGGGTGGATGGTCCTCCTTCCTCAGACGGTACGTCCTCCAGAGGTGCGCCGACTGGGGTGATCAATCCCAGTCAGGAACTGACCGGCTCTTGCTGCTGCCTCGATGTCGCTACAGTAGAAAGGTTCTGCCTGCTGCATCTCGTCTGTGTAGTGATGTCCTCTGACACGTCACCGTGTGCGTCTAGCACTGTTGCTGGTGACCGCTCCGTCTCTCGTCCCTTTTCCTCCAAATCCAGCCCAATGCCGCCTCTGCCTGTCTGTCACTGCTCCCACCAACTTCTTCCTTTCTGTTACCACGACGCACAACAATCTCAGAGTTCTCAACAGTGATTGGCCGAGAAACCCTCGAATTCCGACCTCCACTGGAAGGCACCAAGTCCTCCAACCTTGTTCCTGGCAATCCTCCACGAGGTACTTCAGCCACTTCCTCTCGTGTGCCTCTTCAACCCTGTCCTCCCATGGTACTTTGAGTTCCACCATAAAGACCTGCATGAAGTTCCTGGACCACGACACAATGTCTGGGCGAAGGGGTGTTGACACGACTTCCTCTGGAAATCCCATGCGTTGGTGGATGTTTCACAAAAACCAATCATGTCCGAACATTGCCGTCACTTACTCTTTAAAAAAAACCTTTGCACTATCACACAGCCATCTCCTCCAATTTATAATAGCCTTTGTGAGAGGAAAATAAATATTATTCACACTAAACTGGATACATCAGCGCAAACCTTGTAAATGATCCATACTGTAGCTGCGGATATGCATGTGACGATGCCTGACGCTATTTCTTTAGCATAAGTTGAGTATAGACAATTTAATATTCAAAGACTTGTTTTATTTCCCAATAAGGTGAACTGAATGTCAACAAAAATTTACAATTATTCTTATTTGGAATTTTGTTTTACAATAAAATACGTAATGTATCTTTCATTGCAACAAATTGATTATGATTGATGTGTTGTTTTAACTAACCACTTACATCGTAAAATGGCTGAAAACAGTGGGTAGGATAAACCGGTATTTCTTCTGTTTTTCTCACCTTTTTTTCTTACCCTTATATGTACCGCAACAGCAACAAAACAATATATATAAGTATTTCTTCAATAGACCGATCATGCAGACAGTCTCAGCTACACCTATGTGCTTGCAAACGCACCTGTAAACTGTGCAGGTCTTTAGAAATGTCATCCTCGATATCCCAGGGGTTCGTATCACTGTCGTGGATTAATGTCAGTAATAGTAACCCCTGGAGCATCGAGGATGAGCAAATTCCGTAGCATGTTCAAATTCATATTCAATTTTTAACATACACAACACAAAATGCATGTGTGGTACCTGAACGGTTTGATTGACAGCTGTCGATCCGTCAATCACCTTAGGCCCTTTGAGGTTTGTCTCTAGTTTTCAACCTATTGCACTTACTATTTATTGTGTATATAGTTGATTGTTGTTGTTTAGTAGCCTAATTGTTAATATGATCGCCGTGGTGTCCGTTGGTCTCATTTGTCTAGTTACCTGTTATATATGTAATCAGGTGGAGAATGCTTCAGCTATAGGCTCTATAAAATCACAGAGATCTGAGAATTAGTGACAGTTTATATAATTATGGACATACCAGAGTGCCCTAAGACCATTTTTAGACGTTTTAGAGGTCTAGATCAAAAATCGGTAAAAATCAAACTTTAGATATAGCACTAAATGGTCTGTCGCTGTGGTGGGTCCATAATTATATAAACTGTAACTAATTCTCAGATCCCTGTGTATAAAATGAGCAATAATTAACAATTTGATTTTGGCAAGAAAGGGAAGTGATCGCTGTCCTCATTTACATAGTATACACCTGGTTTGTGGGTGCTTCAAAAATATTTAGAATAACTAAAAACGAAGAAGATAAAATTATACTACAAGACGGTTTAAATACCGGGAATTTGGAGCTCTAAATGGTTACAGCAAATGCATCCAGAAAAAATGTCAATATACATGTACGTCGGTCGGTGGTAACACAAAACAAAGAGATGGAACAGATCAGCTTATCATCTACTTGAGGGAAATAATGATTGGAGTAATCATTCACTCAGAATTACCAGCGAAGTATATAGTATAGTATATTATCTATGTGTCTGAAATTACCATTTGAAAACCACATCAGCGGAAAGAAGTAAACAAAGCGAATACGATTTTATTTTTTTTTACTTTTAAGGAGAAAATTTCACTTTCATAAACTACAAAACTTTTCTCTCCTTAAACAAAAGCTTTAGAGTAAGAACATAACCAACAACTTGATAAAGGTAAATGATGTAAATAGACAAAATCGACTCTGTTCAAAGAAGAGCCACGAAAAGTCTATTATAGGCATGAAAGAATGGGCGTATCAAGAAAGACTACAAAAACTGAAACTGTTAACTTAATATATACCTGGCTTCGGTCTGTTAGTTAGATGAGTTCGTCTCTTGACCACCTTGAATAGTTCTATAATCATTGATGCTTAGTTGCGCCTTTTCCTTAATGTTGTTTTTTAATCCTTATATGTTTGTATCTGAGTATTCGATAGGACACGATCGAACTCTATAAAAATCACCAATGTATATTATATGTATCTTTTTCTTCATATTTGTGATCATAATATGTAATTATTTATAATCTTCAGAAAATAATACAGTTTGCAACATGAAACATTTTATTTTATTTTATTTTTTTTTTTATTTTTTTTTTTTGTCACAGTTTTGGATCAAAAAGGGAACCCTGCCATACACCTCTACAGGGCAATTTTAATTTGGCCAAAGTACAGGCCCCTGGGACCTTTTGAACTTTTTAAACGTATTTCATGGGTTTGCAATAATGTTGCTACATATAACATTAAGTTTTAAAAAATTAGTTCGTAGGCAACTTTCCATTTTTTTTTTTTTTGTGAAATAGGTCCTTACATAGATTCTAGTTATATAAATTTACATGTACAGTGGTAAAAAGACATTTTGATAATTCTGGACTTAGACTATCTTCCGGCATTTTTTGTGCATTAACTGATAAAATAATAAATAATCGATGTAATTTAATTACACAGTAGTATTTATCTTTCAACTGTCATTCACTGTATTTCAACATCAACAATTCACCTATATTTCGTAACACATTTTATTTAGGTGTGTAGAGGCTGACGAGTGTCACATGACCTAATTGCGAAATGTATAGTAAAATTATTGACCAATCAGCGCACAGCTACACATTAACCCCGAAACCAAATAAACACAGAATTCTGAGGAGGAAAGAGGGCTGGTCTCCAATTTTGGAGATTTCGCTTTAAAATGGGTTTTGAAACATGTGGTCCGAACGAGGTGATGGTTGTTTCGGGTAAGTAAGATATATTTTACAATACTCTGGTTCTGCGTTATTTACCGATCGCTTCCGGAATGGTGTCTGAAGCCCAGCGCTGCACTGTCCGGAAGATTGATTTCAGAAAATTATAAATTATCATAAATATGATGCAGAATTGTCATATTTTCAAGCTATTTTATCGCAGAAAAGTATTTCATATCAAATGCTTATGCTATTGATGTGGTCTGTACTGTACGGCTTGGCCTTTGTATTAATGCATTTCACGGGAAAACGGAAATATGACGGTGCATCTCCGGCCGGATGTTTTGCATCCAACCTCTTACAAATGGCTGCAGCTGACCCCCAGGGACTCGATCATGTTTCCATGTAGTTGACAAATTTGCTATCGATTGCACAGAAAACATACTTTACTTCCTTTTTTATATCGAACAAGTTTCACAGTTGTCGAAGTGAATTTGGTTTTGGCCGTTTGTTTTGCTACAAGATCGCGGTCAGCAAACGTAATCACTCAAGCGTGAAATAAATGGTTTGGGAGTTGGCTTCGGTCATGCTTAACATTCCTTACTCCATATCTTCTTACATGTTACAGTATAGCTTTTAGAAAGTGTAAGGAATAATGAAATTTGCCAGGGATTTATAATCAGATCAAACGTTGTTAGATATTGTTCCTTATAAAATTGAAGCACTAAATACCACTCAGACTGTCTAATGTCCATCTCTATCACTGGCTTGACTAATTACTAAAGTAGACACAAGTTTGCCTTAGAGTACAGCTGTTGGCTTAAATTAGAACTCTCAAACTTGTAATTAATGTTTGAGGTCACTTTGGATTAAAATCTTATTTATCAGGTTCAGCTAATACAATCAAATAATACAATAATTTATATCATTATTTGTCTAAATTGATTATAAGTAATGGCATTAATAGATCAGTCTGAGATCATGTTCACTGATGATCTGGCATGACAGACAATGCGAAACACTTTGAAAACTTACAGGACATTTGGTCTGGTAAAATTTTCATTTTCACCAGACCAGATGAAACTTTACCAGACCAAAAATATTTACTGAAAATTGACATGATTTTTGTTTTGCTGTTGGTTGATGTGTATATGGTACAGGAAAGGAATTTAATAATGGAAATATAACAAGCGAAGCTATGATAACAAAATTACAATCATTTTATTGCTCAGCTGGTAGTTGATTATGAATTTGTTCTGCCCTCGCAAGTTTTTTAATCTCTGGTTTAAATTATCACGTGAGTTGAACCCGTAATATTCTTTACAAAGAGAACATGACATCAGACCATCCTCAAATACGAGCCAGTCACGTCCAACCTTCCATTTTTCGTTTAACTTTCGTTCACGCTTTTCCTCGTACCTTTTTTGACGATCTGCATGACTTCCAACCGCCGCAGGTTTTGGTATGGCTTTCCCTGGCACTGCCCCGGCCACATATTTGAGCATAGACATACTGACTAGGCCCTATCGGTGTTCTTTTAAATAACGTCAGCCATGACACTTTCGCTTTGTAATCGTGATCAGTAAAACGCTTTGATCGTATGAAATTCAATATGTTTTAAGCGCGTAGTAACAGAGATCTACTCGATAGATCGAGTAGATCTGTTTAGAATACACGACCACTCGGACAACCTCGGGCCTTCACATTCTTATCAGAATGGAAAATGCTCGAAGAGTTCCGATTAATACACGACTGTACGGACATTATTTGCACTTCGTATGCCATTATCCGTGAATTTAGTGCCACAGAGATGTATTGTGATTTATTTAACTACATTTTATCATATTTGTGTGATATTTATACCTGTTGTAGCGCTGAAATTTTACCGGACAGCATGTCCGGAAAATTGTATTTTTTTACCGGACCGGTTGTAAGTTTACCAGACATGTCCGTCGGTCCGACGGTGTTTGGGATTGTCTGGCATGAAAGGAAATTAATATATATACTAGTAATAAATTTATGTATGACAATTTATCCTTGCACTGACCACTTCCTTGTAACACAATTGGCTGACAATATGTTTTACATATGTGAAAGAAACAGTTGAAATATCATATTCTAAATTCTTTTGCTGCATTCAGTCAAAAAGACGTAAAGTGATCGTTATAATTATTCTTTATGTAAACTGATCATGATCTTTAATTTTTTGTCATCTAGTGAATTGTATTCTAACGCATGTAACTGAAAACATGCATATCATAATTTGAATTAGGTTTATAATATATTATTATACAGATTATAATTATAAGTTCATCACCCATCCAATTCATAATAGTAAAATATAGACATATATTGATAAGTGTGTTTTAGATATAAGTTTCTATCAATAGGTGACCAAATTACACCACTGGTACACCAGTTTATCACTATTTCTTTATAGCCATCAACTTTGTGTGGTATTGTACATGTGTTAACCTCTAAGTTTATGTTTCAGTTGAAGGTGTTTGTTTGTGACAGTTTTGTGCTAGTATTTATCTGTGATTTTAAGCTACATGTGTTTGTTTTTCACAGGATGCTGCCATTCCAGATCCCTGTTTATTCCCGGTGGGCGTGTCTTTGTATGGCCTGTCATACAGCACCTACAAAAGTCAGTTTCACACCTGTCAAACCATCAGAAATATATAAGATACTCATCCTTTAAAAAAATATAATTTATATTTCATATTGTATCAAAAAATTATTCACGATTGTGTTTAGTAAAACCTTGCTGTTTTATACTGAAAAAGTTGTCAAGTAATAATTATGTAATGTTGCATAATATGTAAATTTCATGAAAGTAAAATAACAGAAACATAACAGCGAGTTAATTCTTTTAATACGTTGACACCTTTAATGCAAAAAGCTTATCGAGACTGATGACTTTAGAAAAATTTTCTGAATTTAGAAAAATTAAACATTTATGAATTGTTTTTCCATATCATTGTAAGCGAATTACGCCCAACGTAAATATTATCTTATGAGACCTGCTTATTGTTCTTGATATTAAGTGTATAATAAATTTCTTTTAACATTCACATTTTCCCAGATATTTTTAGCTGAAACTTTGCCATTTATTTTTCTCTAACATTGTTTAATTTGTTCGAAACAGAAAAAGTCAGATGATATAATAAATGTTTTTTCTGTCTCCATATTAATTCTGTATTCTGTCTCCTTATTAATGCCTAAGAATGGCCCTGAGTACATTGACCCTGGCCATAGAGAGCCCCATGGTTTACACCAAAGAAGGGGTGGCCATATCGGTCACAGGTATTGCCCAAGTAAGTGCAGTTGTCTGCCCTTGGATAGCATTCCCCAATATTAGACATCTGCTTTAGCATGCCAGTAGAAGCAACAAACATACTACATATAGCAGGGGTGTAAAACCATTTTTGATGACAAATTGGCCGGGGTTGTAAGCAACTGACCAATTTGACACTCATTATATAAATTAAAAAATCTTTGATCCTGATGATGGAATATTTATTTGGTTCATGAGATGTGTATTTACACCTCTATAGCTCAATATTGTGCCAGCTTCCTTTTTCACTGTGTTTTTAATTCATTTTGTTTCATTTGACTGATGTTTGGTTGCTGTTTGGTTTAGAAGCAGGTGTTTGTCTTAAGCTTATTCACAAAAAGAAATCAATTGTTATTGTGATGATAATTAAAAGCGATGTAAATTCTAATTTTGAGAGAAATATCATAAATTGTTTGATTGGAGTTTCTGCCAGCCTGCTTCAGAAACCATAACACAGTCACTTCCTATTCTTTCTTTTCATTATACACAAGTTATCTCCCCTTGTGGTAATCTTTTAAATGTTATTGTATGCTATTTGCTATCAAAAGAAACATCATCAATTTGCTATTAATTTTTAACAGAATGATAGTATTAATATGATACTGGCTTTCAAGGGCAGATAACTCCATATGGTGAAAGGGCTCAATACAACATCAGGTTCCGTTTGAGTTGCTGCCCTTTGTTTTGTAACGTTTTGGGAGTGGTTTTGAAGTATGTAGCTAAGTTTCGAGGGTTTATTTCAGACTGAACCTAAATACCATGGACATCCAAGTAGATAGTTCCAATGTATACACACAGCTCGGTGTAGCTATTTCTGTCACAGGAATTGCACAGGTAAGCCAATTGGACAGTTTACTATACCTAAACATTCCTTGAATCAGCTTCTTTCAGTCTTACTTTCTCTTAGTTTTTCTCTAGAAATGCAAATAAAAACAATTTTGAATTCAACACTTTACAGTCAATTATGTTAGTGCTTTATTTAAGATAGATGTATTTCAAAACAAAAGTATTGATTTTTTAGCTTGCCTATTCGAAGAATAGGGGGAGCTAATGTTGTCGCCCCAGTGTCAGCGTTGGCGTTGGCGTCCCATTTCACGTTAAAGTTTTTGAGCAAGTTTCTGTTTCGTCAATTGTTTAAGCTTAAGTCATCATAAATGTTTATGATTTTATTTTCCTAATGTGTATGGATGCTGAACGAGATAATACAACCAATTTGGGGCCCTATAGGGGGTTTTTGAGTCTGTTAATTTGTCATATTTCCATGTAAAAGTTTTTTAGCAAGTTTCTATTTTGTCAATTGTTTAAGCATAAGTCATTATAAATGTTTATGATTTTATTTTCCTAATGTGTATGGATGCTGAACGTGATAATACAACCAATTTGGGGACCTTTAGGGGGTTTTTGAGTCTGTTAATTTGTCTTATTTTCATGTTTAAATAGTAAATACTTGAACATCAACTTCTTCTGAATAGGCGAGCTTTGCTGTTCTCCAACAGCTCTTGTTTTATTTAAAGTGATTGTAGATTCTGTAAAGCATATCAATATATTTCGTTAGATGATATCTAATATGATACATATACTGGTTGTCAAACTATTTTATCTCAAAAACAAATGGTTAAAATCCCTTAAGGCTTCCTAATGTTTATTAGCGTATTAAATTGAAATTCCATAAAAATTGAAAAAAATCTATAAAATGTATTTCATTCAGACTTTGTTTTTATCATGACATCTGGCTATCATGAGAGATTTGGTTATATCTAAGGATCACTAATTCTAATTTGGTTGTGAGATGTTACTGCAGGGTTTACTAGTAAATATAATCAAAACTTTGCTACCAATGCTTTTCAATAGTTCTTTAACTAGGTAACTAAAAAGTTCCATCAAAATCAGTTTATTTCATTGAATTAATATACAGATTTAGTCGTTGTAGACTTCTAGTTGTAAATATATATGTTTGGGGCCTGGACTCATTAGGTTTAGATAATACACTGCACATTTAGTGATTAAACATGTACAGTTACCATGGGAACAGACCGTAACATTACAACATGATATCTAACAACTTCTGACCTTATAACAAGATAACTAGCTAGCCAGCAGTGTCTGCTATATATGTTAATACTGCTGAAAGAGAAAGAGACTATTTGGGACCTGATATATATATATATAAAACATAATTTTAGGGATGTCCATTTTAACTTTGCATGTATTCAGTTTTTATTTGCATATTCCAACCTATTCCATTCAGAATTCTTTTGTTTTGTTTTTTGTTGGGAACTGCAGTTCTACAATTCACTGAAATATGAGGCATGTTATTATATAGCAGCCGGCATGAATGTGTGATAAATGTACATGTGTTCAGTTAGAATCTTTTATTTCATTCATTATCACATATATGGTAGATAGCAACATTTACATATAGATCCATTGACCTCATGTCACATAGTTTAGTCTTTATCTGTGTACTAAAGCTATAAAATAGAATAAAGTTATTGTGATGTGTATATTTTGTATATCTGAATATCTATATGTACACCTTGTTTGTGGTAATAAATATCTATATACCTGTATATTATATACACTTAATATGTGGAAATAAATCATCTACTTGTTACTTAAAATTACAACCTTGTAATGATAAGATCAATCTTCACTTTTTCCTAGCTACTAGCTAGGTGTAAACAGTTAAGGCGCTATTTCAGAAACTCATCAATTATAGAAGAGACCATGGTTTATAATGATGTGTACGTGACAGTGGTATTTGTAAAAAGAGAAAGTTTTAATTAATTCTAATTTATTCTAATTATTGTAACTCTAGGAAAATACACCTGTACATATGGATTATTTAGAAAAGCTACTCTGATTCTCTCTGCAGTCTGTGTCCTGTTTGTTACTTATATATCAGCTTACCTATATTTGTACACAGTATATGGAACACGTATACCTATGTAACACATATTTCATGTGATAATTAATATTCACAGACATGACAGAACATTCACATGTATACAAACTGTAGCTGTGGAAAAACCTGTTCATAATACACCAGTCAGTGCTGAAATCAATATATATATACAATACAATTCATGAAGCACAAAGCTTCTCACTCGTCACTGTTGAAATGTAGTATTGAACTATTTTCTTAATTACAGGTTAGATCTTTTAGATGTACTGTATTGATCATTTAATTTAAAGACAGTAATAAAAAAAAACCAAACAAAAAAACAACATTATTCAGTTTTACGAAAAAGTGCCACAACTTATTTAAGCTTGTTCAAGATATTCTTTTAAATTCAGAAATGACAATGATTTGGTAAGAAAAATAATATGTAATGATACATTACCTTCAAAATTGGAAGGGGGATGCCTTGAACAAAAGAAATATTTTGAATCAAATAATGAGTTATGTGAGACTTAGTATATAGGTTGTATTGTAGATACACTCAATATTCAACTGCTTTCAACGTTCATTAATGATTTTGTTCGTGATTTAGAACTATATAGCTAGGTAAACATTCATGCATGATTTTGTAGGTAAAGATTCAGGGCTCCAGCAAAGATATGTTGGAGTCAGCCTGTGAACTTTTCCTTGGAAAGCCTGAGTCGGAGATCCGTAAAGTAGCCCAGGAAACACTAGAAGGTCATCAGAGAGCCATTATGGGTAACATGACCGTAGAGGTTAGTATAACATGGTTAAATCACCAGGGAACTTTATCTGTATTTTGAATTTTCTTTGCTAATACAATGTACAAATAAAACTATGGCAATACACTCATTTTAAAAATAAAGAGACTACATTTACCATTATATTTATTATTGTATATGTGGAGACATGAATTTGTTATATCTTGTACACAGGAAATCTACAAAGACCGTAAGAAGTTCTCCAAAGCTGTATTTGAAGTAGCCTCATCAGATTTAGTTAACATGGGTATCTGTGTTGTGAGTTACACACTGAAGGACATCCGCGATGATGAGGTAAGTAGCGCATGTGGTGCCCAGATAAATGGTCAAATATACAATCTGACAACTGGCCATCATGACCTTTATCATTATCTATTTCTATCAATCAAAATATGGCAATTAACTAATTCACCACGAAGACACATTTAGGCTCTTCTATAAATCAAAGAATAGACCAGTTCATTTTGAAATTTCAGTGGTGAATGAGTTAAGATCTTACAGAGCTCTTCAAGTCAAATCAAACAGTACTTAAAATGTGAAATTTTTTCGTGATTGTTTAATTTCATGATTTGCATGCATAAAACTTTCACGGTGTCGTTATTTTCATGATAGATAAAATTTCATACTTTTAACAACAAAGTTTTTAGAGGTACAAAATGTTACACGCAGGGGAAATTTTCGCGATCAACCACTTTTTCTGTAATTAGCGAAAAAATCCCCCTCGCATAAATTTCCACATTTTCAGTATATATTTTGTATAATGATCTTTTAAAACAAAATTTAAATTAATGACAATATCTGTCGTGAAAATAATAAAGCACTTTGAGGTTTGTGAGTTATTTATAGACTATTGATCATGTTATCACCATATTGAAGAGCCTTAAGTATTTGATTTTCTATACATGTATATATATATACACACTTGTGTTGGTCACTAAGGATATCCTGTTTGATTTCACAATAGCAGAATTCATTGTATTGTATTAATGACTGTGTTCTTGTGTAGATATAGCATTACATTCTATTATGTCATATCTATATATTTTTTTGTGTACGATAATCTGATGATGAGAAATACAAAGACACTCATGATAACAAAAAAAAAAACAAAAAAAAACATTTATGATAACAAAAAGCGCTCATTGCCTCAGTATTAAATCACTCCTATGATCATAATTCTGTGTATTCAGTTAAACACAAAATTAATTCTGGAATTAAAGTGGATGCGTGTCTTTGCTATATCCTGCCCTAAGACAGGGGTACCATCATGATCAAGGATGATTCTATATTTATATATGTTGCATTGCCATGGTATTAATATTTTATTTGACATTGTTTACAGGTAAAGACAAATGGCATGCCATAATTTGTATTTTACCACTTTTGAATTTCATATTACTGTACTGTAAACTTCCAAAAATTAAGTTTAAAAATCGGAAGTTATAACTCAAACACCTCAAACTTTTTACAGAGTAGACTTCATTATACTTATATAGCCTTTTTAAGGATTAACTTGAATAGATTTTTTATGTTATGGAGATATAACACAAAAATCTGAGTGTACTCTAAATAAACCGCAAAGCGGTTTATGATGAAATTACACTCAGATTCTTGTGTTATATTTCCATAACATAAAAAATCTATTCAAATTAATCCTTATAATTCAATTTACTGAAGATGATCTCTTCAATATTCAAAATTTATTTTGGGACTCTTTTGTCTATGTAATCACTACGCTGTCATCACAGCCAATCAGAAGCGGAGTTATAAACGGCGACACCATTTTTTCCTTTATGGGCTGATAAAGTAAATTTTAAGCCAATGAAAATTTTCGTAACAAGAAAAATTGAATTATAACTCAATAATTAATATTTTCTATGGTCCTGCAGTCAACTAAGTAGTGTATTTTGTTCCAAACATATTTTATATTTTCTAGTTAACAGGTAGATTGGTATTTACAATTTAGTGTTTCATGACTACAATTTACACACAAGAATAGATATAGTACAACCATTTTTAAAGAAAAAAGTAAACAATAAAAACCTATTCCATAAGACTTACTTTAAACGTCTGATATATTTTAGGTTTGATTAGTATTATTGTTCAGGATAAACACTTACATATGTAAGTAATGTTACACATTAGATTGATAATGCTTGATAGTTGATGAACATTCTGGCATGCCATGTATTTTTTTGCAGGGCTACCTGAAATCATTGGGTATGAAGCGAACCTCAGAGGTAAAGCGTGATGCCCGAATCGGAGAGGCTGAAGCCAGGAGAGATGCTGGTATTAAGGTGACTTATTAAAATGTTTCTTCCAGCTAGGGACAAGACCTCCAGGATAGGAGACGAAGGGATTTCCTGTGGAAATCCTATATAAAATATATCTGACCATTTCCTTAAAATGTAGGAAAATTTTTTCTTTAGGGTTACTTGAAGTCTTTGGGCATGGCAAGAACAGCCCAAGTTAAGCGTGACGCTCGTATTGGTGAAGCTGAAGCGCAAAGAGATGCTGGAATCAAGGTTACCATCATCTGGATCTTTATCATAGATGTTTTCTCTTAACAAAAGGCAGTTCAACACTTGTCGGCTTGTCTCTGCATGTTTGTTGTCATCAATCCCCATGTACACGCAATAGATTTTAGAAATGGCTTCCTACTTGCATATTACTATATTTAGTAATTTATATAAGTATGCATTTGCTGTCATTTGCCTATTGTTTTGCACTTCATAAGGTTGACTGCAAAAGCTCTGCATTTAACTATTATTATCAATTGTTTAATGATGGCTTATGGTTATTTGTGAGCTTCTGTCCTCGTGATCTTCTGAAGATCTACATACAAGCTGTTCCATGGTAGTTATCTCCCTTGTACACGAGGCCTACTTTTAAAGTTCTCTCATCAAAATTTCATCAAGACTTTAAACCTTGTTTAAATGCATCATACATCCTTAATATCTGGACCTCTTTACTTGATTTCTTTCTAACCAGTCTTTTAAAGATTTAAAGAGCAGCTCTTATTACATATTAAATTGAATTTCTTGATAGCTTGTCTTGATACCAAACCATCTCAGTGTATTGATTGTATTTGTACCATTCCAGAAAAATAGATATATATCTTTGCTAGTTATGGATGCTATTATGCTTGTAGTTCATTGGAATACATATTTTCAAACTTCTTGATCAAAGTTCAACCTAGATTAATGAAATATGAAATATACATCCCATTATACAAAAATGTGGGAGTAGATACTCTCTACTCATTCACTATTCTTTATCAAATTTCAACCTTAGCTCTCAGTTTTTGAAAAAGAAACCCTCTTCTGAATTCTTTCCTTTTGATTGCTTATAACTCTGCTTTAATGGAGAAGCAGTTTGATTTTATTCCTTTTCTTTTGCAAATCACATGTTGAAAGATGAATCTATGAAAAAGTCAAGCTTTTCTGATTAAAATATAAAAAAAAAAATCTAATTAAATCTTTTATTCTTGTTCTTCACTGCGCCATAATGTATAATTTGTGTTCCAAACTTATAGAGTGATATGTGGCAGATCCAGTAATTTTGGTATACTAGGAATTTATGGAATTCATTTTAATAGTAGGTAAATAATCATTTTGGCTGAAAGCCATAAAAATTTATAGCTGTATTGTTATAGTCATTTTACAGAAAAAAATGAAACAAGCAGTCCTGGATCTGCTATTATAGTGATAATATATATTATTTTTGGTGTGACAAGTGTTGAACTGAATCCTGTACAACTGTAGTGCCCTTTGTGACACCCCAAGCTTCTGTACTTCTGTATATAAAGTATAGCCTGTACTAACTAGGGCTGCAACGATACACCAGTACTCCGATACGATACATATCACGATACATGCCTCTCGATTCGATTATTTTCGATACAATATTCTGTTTTGTGCCATCTTTTGTTTTAACAGTTGATTTTTACATCTGGATTTTCAAATGTACAACTAATGCATTAATAAATCATACCTAAAAGAAAAAGATGAAAAGAATTTTATGTTTGATGTAAACAAACATCAATAACTCAAATTAAGAAAAAAGGTAAAAAAAATATATATATATATAACATAAATAATAAATAAATAAAAGAGATTGACTTGAGTTTAAGTACCTTTAGCCAATGTAACTGTAACAAAAAGAAATTAATAAAACTAGTATCATATCTTTGTAGTTTTAAGTATTTTTACAGCAATCACGTACTGATTTAAATTGATTGAACAATGTTTTAAAATTGTATAAAAATGATTATCATTCTATTATGGACTTGTTCCCATGACAACTAGCTATAGGCCTATAGTAGGCCTACTAATAAAATATTTTTGACCTACTTATAATTATTAAATTATTACATTTAATTTTGTTCAGAGAAAAAAATCTTTTTGTTCATAAAATTTCTGTACATTTTTTTATACTTGTACAATTTAATGACATTTGCTATCATAAGTATATGATTGATAAAATTTCATTTATATCCGGATTTTTTATACGTTTCCGACTCCTTTATTACAATTACGAAATGCCAAAATGGCGGCCATTACGATTGCAAACTTTATGACTTCCTTCAGACAGTATAGGCCTATTTAACACTGAAAACCAGAGTAAATCATTAACAATTGTGAAAAGTGTTTGCCTTTCATGTGATTCTTAGTAACTGTAGTCATAACATTTATTGGAAAGGCTTAAAAAGTTGGTAGCTTGTTTCCAAATTGATCATGACCAGCTGGTCCACTTCTGCAAAAGACACACGTGAATAGTGACACTAGCTCACTACCAGACTCAGGTAATAGACTCAGACTGTTAATCAAAATAGGTGGGGAGATGGTCAGAGAGTGTTTACATCACTTTTGGGTATGATCCCAGTGTCTGATAATCTTGATATGGCTAAGATTTATTGCTTCAAGTGTAAAGTCCAAACACTGCAGGTACTCCATCGTATCGAACCGAAACGGCAAGGCTGTATCGTAAAATCGTATCGACGTACAAATATCGCGATTAAATGTGTATCGCGATGAATCGTTTCAGCCCTATTACTAACTCTTCACATTGTAATGATTTAGCAAGTGGTGCTGATACATCTCTTGTGACATATCGTTGTGACTGATCTGTCTAGTTCTGGTGACATATTGTGTCTACTTCTAGTGACATATTCCTGGTGACATATTGTGTCTAGTTCTGGTGACATATTCCTGGTGACCAATGTGTCTAGTTCTGGTGACATATTTCTGGTGACTGATGTGTCTAGTTCTGGTGACATATTCCTGGAGACTGATGTGTCTAGTTCTGGTGACATATTCCTGGTGACTGATGTGTCTATTTCTGGTGACATATTGCTGGTGACTGATGTGTCTAGTTCTGGTGACATATTGCTGGTGACTGATGTGTCTAGTTCTGGTGACATATTACTGGTGACTGATGTGTCTAGTTCTGGTGACATATTCCTGATGACTGATGTGTCAAGTTCTGGTGGCATATTACTGGTGACTGATGTGTCTAGTTCTGGTGACATATTCCTGATGACTGATGTGTCTAGTTCTGGTGACATATTCCTGGTGACCGATGTGTCTAGTTCTAGTGACATATTCCTGGTGACATATTGTGTCTAGTTCTGGTGACATATTCCTGGTGACCGATGTGTCTAGTCCTGGTGACATATTCCTGGAGACTGATGTGTCTAGTTCTGGTGACATATTCCTGGTGACTGATGTGTCTAGTTCTGGTGATATATTCCTGGCGACTGATGTGTCTAGTTCTGGTGACATATTCCTGGTGACTGATGTGTCTAGTTCTGGTGACATATTCCTGGTGACTGATGTGTCTAGTTCTGGTGACATATTACTGGTGACTGATGTGTCTAGTTCTGGTGACATATTCCTGGAGACTGATGTGTCTAGTTCTGGTGACATATTCCTGGTGACTGATGTGTCTAGTTCTGGTGACATATTCCTGATGACTGATGTGTTTAGTTCTGGTGACATATTCCTGGTGACTGATGTGTCTAGTTCTGGTGACATTTTCTGTGACGATGTGTCTGTTCTGGTGAGACTGATGTGTCTAGTCTGTGACATCTAGACATATTCTGTGACTGATGTGTCTAGTTCTGGTACATATTCTGTGATGATGTGTCTAGTTCTGGTGACATATTCTGGTGATTCTATTTGACTGTGATGATGTGTCTAGTTGGTGATATTCCTGTGACTGTCTAGTTCTGGTGACATATTCCTGATGACTGATGTGTTTAGTTCTAGTGACATATTCCTGGTGATTGATGTGTCTAGTTCTGGTGACATATTACTGATGACTGATATGTCTAGTCCTGGTGACAAATTCCTGGTGACCGATGTGTCTAGTCCTGGTGACATATTCCTGATGAACGATGTGTCTAGTCCTGGTGACATATTCCTGATGAACGATGTGTCTAGTCCTGGTGACATATTCCAGGTGACTGATGTGTCTTGTCCTGGTAACATATTCCTTGTGACCTGATTTGTCTTGTCCTGGTAACATATTCCTGATGAACGATGTGTCTAGTCCTGGTGACATATTCCTGATGATTGATGTGTCTAGTTCTTGTGACATATTCCAGGTGACTGATGTGTCTTGTCCTGGTAACATATTCCTTGTGACCTGATTTGTCTTGTCCTGGTAACATATTCCTGGTGACTGATGTGTCTTGCCCTGGTTACATATTCCTGGTGACTGATATGTCTTGTCCTGGTAACATATTCCTGGTGACCGATGTGTCTAGTTCAGGTGACATATTCCTGATGAGTGATGTATCTAGTTTTGGTGACATATTCCTGGTGACTGATGTGTCTTGCCCTGGTTACATATTCCTGGTGACTGATATGTCTAGTCCTGGTAACATATTACTGGTGACTGATGTGTCTAGTTCGGGTGACATATTCCTGGTGACTGATGTGTCTAGTTCTGGTGACATATTCCTGGTGACTGATGTGTCTAGTCCTGGTAACATATTCCTGGTGATTGATGTGTCTAGTCCTAGTGACATATTGTGTCTAGTTCTAGTGACATATTCCTGGTGACTGATGTGTCTAGTTCTGGCGACATATTCCTGGTGACTGATGTGTCTAGTTCTGGTGACATATTCCTGGTTACTGATGTGTCTAGTCCTGGTGACATATTCCTGGTGACCGATGTGTCTAGTCCTGGTGACATATTCCTGGTGACTGATGTGTCTAGTCCTGGTAACATATGGCTGGTGACCTTATTTGTCTTGAATTAAGCCATAGGACTCCAGAGTTTGATATATCTAGTTGTATTTGTTGTCTGTTGTACTTTACATTCTGTTGCACATCTTCTAACTAACAATCTATACATTGCCTCACACAGTACAACAACAATAATCTTTACACACCCAGGAGTCTGGTCAGGACTGCCTTTATAGATACTCCCTAAAGAATGCCAATCTTCAATCTTGGCTTGGAAAACCTTAGGAAAATATGTCTGCTACTATTAGTGAAAACATACATCTTGGTTTAACTTAGATTGAAGAATTGCTGAGATACTATATTAACAAATTTCAGCACAGGGTACTGGTGTGTTAATTCATTGTACCAGTTATACCAATTTGTAATTGAAAAGGCAGAATTTTGTTCATACAAATCCTCCTTAACCTGTGATTTGAAGAAATGCATGATATTTCCTATTTGTTGATAAATTGCTTTACTCTCATAAAAAATATACTATTAATGAAATTTTTGATAGTTATGAAAATAAATTTCCATATATAATACCAAGTTCTGTTAAATTGTCACTTTTGGTAAACAAAATTTGTTGATATACAAAAGTGATATTTCTTGAAGATCTATTATTGATTCAATAAAACAGATATAATTGGAAATATCTTTAGTGTCAGATTATCCTAATATAACTGTTTAGGTATATATGTATATAATTATAAACTAAATTTACTATATTTACTATGTATTGATTGTTAACAGGAAGCTATGGCAGAAGAACGCCGAATGGCTGCCAGATATCTTAACGATATTGAGATTGCCAAAGCCCAGCGTGACTTTGAGTTGAAGCAGGCTGCCTACAACATGGAAATTCAGACCACCAAAGCCCAGTCAGATCTTGCCTACGATTTACAGGTACAAAGTTATTGATAAAGGATATACAGAAGAATTCCAGTCTACTCAGTAAATTATGCCTGGTGTAGGTTTGATGGTAATACAATACTGTAGAACACTAACTTGATTTTCACGAGATACAAATTTTCAAGCAATTTTACGAGAGATCTAAAATGCAATTTCAAATATTTCACGAATAATTGCATAAAATGTAAATGTTATGAATGCTCGATTATCAGTAATATTAAATAAAAATATTCAGTAAAAATTAATTGAGAATTTGTGTATTCATGCATATGTTTAAAATAACAAAAACAATCTGTTTACATTAGTTAGGATCCAAGATCATCTCCTTTTCCAACAACTAGACGTAAACTTAATCTGTGTTTTGTCTGTCCTGATATGTGTAAATATCATATGGCAATACATTTTGTTTAAATCAATTGATAAATAAAACTATTTGAGTTAACACAGGACTGACAAAATAATAATGTTTTAAGTACAATATGTAATTTTATATTCTTTTCAGGCCGCTAAGACAAAGCAGAGAATCAAGAATGAACAGATGCAGGTCAAAGTTGTTGAGAGGACCCAGCAGATTCAGCTTCAGGATCAGGAAATCTTACGTCGTGAACGTGAACTCGAGGCCCAGGTACGCAAACCTGCTGAGGCCGAGAGATACAGGCTGGAGAAAATCGCTGAGGCTGACAGGTAAGTCACAAGACTATCCATAAAAATCAGGTATTAAAGCTTTATAATATTGCTCTAGCTATATTCTTTAAGAATGTTCACAAAAAAAGGTGATTGATTATATAACTACTAATCTCTCTTGTGTTATCAGAAATTTGTACTTTCTATTTGTTTCTTCTTCAAACATTGTGGGAACTTCATAATCAAATGTCTATGTAATGCTTTCTGAAGCTAGTCCAAGATATTGACATTAGTTTATTTTGTATGTTCAATTTAAATTTTCGCTGATACCTATGACAGATCTGTCCAAGTAATAGAGTAAATGAAAAATAAAAGGAAGGTATAGATATATAATCTTGTTGTTAGAGTTCGACTTAATACACTGTAAGTGTCTTTTAAAGATGTGTTGTAAATATAAAGCCTTACCTTACAGAATCAAGATCACCCTTGAAGCTGAGGCTGAGGCCGAATCAATCCGGGTAAGTATATCCCCAGTAATACCGTAGGAGGGTACTGTCCTTATGGTTCTGGTGATAAAGATATAACAATATCAAGGTAAACTTGCAAAATAAAATTTACCGTTTCTGTAGCATCAAAGGAATGCGTGGTACTAGACATGTGACCGTTTTAGATTTAACAATGTGATGTTTGATGCTATATTTAATATCTTGAAAAAAAGATATTTGTCACAATCATGTTAAAGTGGAATATTTCACAATATAACATTTGGCAAATTAACATTCAAATGTTTGATATTTGACATTGTCATATTATGACCATATAACACGCTGAACTTTTGGCAGTTTATAGACTGTACAATAATTTTTACCACGCTTCCTGTAGGTAAAGGGAGAGGCTGAAGCTTTCGCTATTGAGGCCCGTGCCAAGGCCGAGGCTGAACAGATGGCCAAGAAGGCCGACGCCTGGAAGGACTACCAGGACTCCGCTATGATCGACATGATCCTGGAGACTATGCCCAAGGTAAGGATATTGTAGAGGTCTTACCTTATTCCTACTAACCCCATGGGATAGCCATGGCCATGAGTATGAGGTAAAACTGATTTTTACATACTTCACAAAGTGACCCTATGGTTGTTACATAGATCACTGCGTAGGTAAGTCACAAGGTGATTGCATAGTTGTCATGTAAAATATTCTTTCTTATGTATTTAATTTTACAAGGAAAATGATCTTTTGATAACATCACCCTGTTTACGAAATAAATCTATATAAAATCAATCTTGCTGTTGCTTTATGATGTGGAAAAATCCACATGAAGCTCCTTTTAGTCCTAAATTTATTTATTTTCAGCAGACCAGATTTAGTCAAATAATTATTTCAATTGGAACTAATCAATGCAAGATTCTCGTCCAAAGAAATAATACAATGTATAAAGTGCATGTTTTACTTTGTTTACAGCTTGCTGCTGAAGTAGCCGCTCCTCTGACCAACGCCAAGAAGGTGACCATGGTGTCCAGTGGAAAGGGAGACATTGGAGCCTCTAAGCTGACCGGAGAGGTCCTCACCATCATGGAGAAACTGCCACTCGTTGTGGAGAACTTGACTGGCATCAGCATCACAAAGGTAGGACTAAATGTGGAAGTAAAGCTCTGTGTTATTCAGAATCCTTGTGTGTGTACTATACACCCAACTTTTTTCACAGCTATTAGATTTCGCTGTTTCCATTTCAAAACATTTTCACAGAGAATAAGTTTGATGGATGTAAAATTGAAAGGAATTTATCTTTGAATTTAATTGTGCAAGAATTGTGGAAAATATCAATTCACGAAGGTAAACTTTTGCGAATTACATTGATTGCAAAATTCTCAAATATAAATCGCACACGAAAGAAAACTGGTTTACAGTAATATGTAGTCTTGCAAGAAAAGGGCATTCTTTTCATATACAAAACATTCAATACCTGTTCCCAATGAAAGTTTTGACAATACCATCTTAAAAATTGCACATTAATCTACAGGAATTTTCATTTTGAATAAAATTTCTTCTCCTTATTATGTTGTATTCATTGTATTATAGCCTATTTTTCTAAAATTAAATCATTTCTTTTCTTTTTTCTCCTGTAGAACATCAAAGCTGCCACCCGTCGGTAAAGAGAAGATTGAGACCCCCACATATAAACTGTGTATTCAGTGAGACATTACAGGTCCCTGTGCTGCAGGGTCCTGAACAGAACAACAGGTGTACACATCCCTGTAGATAATGTAGATTTTATAGAATCAAAACTCACCATCAAATCTTTCTCGTCTGCTGCGGTTGTGTTGTCCATGGTAACACTGTCAAAGCGATTGTCAAGTCATCTGTAGATATATGGTATACACAGGTAATCGACAGCTCGTTAACAACAGGTAGCAGGCAGTATGTAATTAGAACTACAGATGATTATCTAATAACTGTGTGTTGCCATGGACACAGGTATAAGGCTGATATTATGGAATGTTTTAACCACAATTTACGTCTACGGAAAATGGGTGATTTTGAGACAGGAATTAAACTTGCTCAAAACGTTTTACTGCAATTTTTGTATGAACTCATGATACAAATGACCCCTGATTGTTTTAATTCTCCAGAAATTTATACATAAAATGTGCTGTTTTATATTTTATTAATTTTTTTACGTCTTTTAACTGCTTGCTGCCTGTCCGATCCGTGTTAGCCTGTGTACAGATCAATATAATAGTTCTACTGTAGTATATAGCTGTGTGTATTGAGAGTATTACACCTAAAGATAAACAATCATAAACTATGGTAGCTTCATCAATACAACTGTGGTCCAATATACTCATTTATCTATCTACATAATATTTTATCAAACATGTGTTTGAACAACTCCTCCACCCCGTATGATACATATATTAACTCTTCGAGATGGAAAAGTTCAGTGTATGATGAGGGGTGAAGGTGATGATATAGGACAAAAAAGTTACGCCAAATCCACTGGCAAAATTAGTTTTTATCCAACTTGTGTAAGTTTGCTATGGCTTTAAATTATTTGTTCTTTGTGCAAAGTGTCCTGGTTTTAATATGTATTTAAGCCAAACTGTTAACGCCATCAGTAATTATTTTACCTTGCTTTGCTGTTCCTGCAACAGCTTTGGTTGGACGAGTGCTAGACCCCCAGATAGACTGCAGTTTTAAAATGTTTTTAATTAGGCAAAAACATTTAAAACAAGAAGTACCCACATCCTGATTTTCTGACAAATTCTACTGAGTATGTGAACCACCCAATCCTAGTCGCGTTTGAGACTACCCCGGCTTTTAACCTCTCTCTATACTTACACATGTTGGATTATTGAAGGTCAACCGGATTAATTAAAGGTCAAATGGATTATCATTTTGATGTATCACATATTGTGATCAATTATTTGTTTAATCATCCATGGTACTTCTAGCTTGTTCCTGTTTTGTCAGTTTGTAGACTATGGAATTGAAGCATCTAGTCAGAATTGTTTTAAACATAGCACAGACGTATTATGATATTTAAATATGCATGTGAACATGAAAAAGTACTTTATACTCTTGTACTGGTAAATTTTATAGATGTACCACAAAATCTTCATTAAGTGAAATCATCCTGTGTTTCTGAGAAATGTTTTATTTATTTACAACTTTAACATCATTGGACGTCGAGTAAAAGACATTTAGACAGAACAATTTGTATCCTCAAGTGAAATCATCTTGGGTTTCTGAGAAATGTTTGACTTATTTGCAAAATATATCCAGGGCGTCGAGTAAAAGACATTTGAACAGAAACACTAACCATTTTGACCGATTATACTAGATTTTGCCAGTGGATTTTGTCCGTATTTATCAGGGGTCTTTTGTATCAGTTTTAATCATCAGCGGAACTCTCCCGTCTTTTCTTTATCACTCCATGATGGTGTTTGGTGGTTTGGACCACATCGAGTGAAAAATATTTATTTTTCGTACATATCTATTTAACAGATTATTCAGTATTTAATTAAATGAATCTACACAATGTCCTGATGAGTCAGTTTCGTATAACATGTTACTGTTTTAGATATTACTGAATATGTTATTGTAGATAACTTTTGTGCAGAATGCAATACATAACATGTACCTTTTATCATCTTTAATCCCCCATAATTTACCTCTTCTTATGAGATTGATCACGTTGTATATATGTATGCGTTTAGTCCTTGACCTTGTGACCTCCACTGTCGTCTTTTGGATCGTGTAGAGGTGGTGGAGGGCACCAGGGTCTAAAGTTCATACTCCCTCCGATTGGAATGTTACAGTCATTAGTATTGGTATAGCCAAGTATTTGGCAATGATATTCAGAAGTGATCAAACAATACAGCTAAAATTCCATCCTTGAAATTTAGAAATTTTTCAAATTACCTGGAAAAAGATAATCACTTCTTCTTAATCACTGCATAATTAAACTTCTTTTCATCTCCTTTAATCTCTCAGGGTTTATTTAGGTAAGAATGTTACATTAGATAAAAGGGCATTTTGTTAAATTCTGAAGAAAATCACTCTGTAGAATTATCTTCATAGTCATTTTAGTGGTCCCCATGAGGTAGATTTTGATCCACAGTTCCCAAGGTTCAAATTTTGTTTATATTTTGTTGCAAAATTAGATTTGCCTACAATGTTCAGATATTATTGGGAACATGCACTACCCAGTTAACTTTTATCGGCACTTATGTAATGACATCAACAATATTTCAATACTTCCATCCTAAAACGGACCATAGTTCCTGTTGCTGAGGCCTTAAAACACCACAATAAGTGGTTAAGATCTTTCCATTAAACATGTCCACTGTCTTGTTGCATGTTTATTATGTTGTACATGTAGTAAGCCATTTTCATATCTCTCTAACTGTGTATCATGTACCATTTGTAATCTTTGGAATATAATAAAATGTTGTACCGAATTTAGTGTTTGTTCAAATATAAACATGTTTTGTGTAATTACCAGTAATTTCGAATTTGGTTCCTTCAAAATAACCAAACAAATGTATGCTTCAGAGATTTATTATTGAAATTTCGCATATTTTTTTATCAAATTTTATCAGTCACAACAGCCTAATTACGAATTTTGAAACATTTTCTTAGTTTTCTATTTAATGCAGGGTATTCTTTTGCCTGTTATGTTCACAGTAAATACCTTGAAAAACTAAATACCTTAAACATGCTTAAATTCTGATGTGTTAAAAATTATAAACACTCTTATGTGAAGGATGTCATTCATATCAAGTCCGATAGGTATTCTGATGGTGTGGTAGTCTGACAGTGTGTTGTTCTGTAAACAAACTTATTTTTGCATACTGTTAAGTTTCGCAATCATAGTGAAATCACAGGAAATAATCATTGCAAATATGAATTCTAATCATAATAATTCTCAACAAGTCGGAACTCGTGGAATTAATTTGCTGCGAATTTGTGGCTCATACAAAAGTTGCCACAAAAGTAATTTGGTTTACTGTATTGACTATTCCGAATTTGCACATTACAGAGTTACCTCCCATGCGGGTAGGTATCCATTGTTTCTTGAGCACAATTCACGTCGTTTTCTCCAAAAAGAATTACGTTACACTCGCTAACGAATGACGTCACAATCAATACCTATCCGCAAGTGCAGATAACTCTGTAATATGCAAATACAGAATTGAAACTATAAAAAGTAAGGAATGCATTTTGATCATTTTGTCAGTGATAGAAAAGAGGTGAAATCGAATGATATCTGTAGACATACACATGGTTAGGTAACAAACTGGTCTGATAAAGGGTTTCGAGATACCAAAATGATGTGGATTGCGATTCATTTACTGTGAAATGTTCAGATAATATTTAGTAAGATAAGCAAATATGGCTGTTGAACACTAGTTTTTGATGCAAATAAAATCAAATCCCTGTCAAGTATGTTATCAAATCTTTTATTTATTTTAATATCCTTCATATCAGCTGTAAACCTGTAAAAAATTGAATAGCTTGTAGAATAAATCTGTAGGAAAATATAAAAATTGTGAATACAATAAATACTAAAATAAAGAGTATAAAAACAATGCTGCCTATTGTTTAGCACTTAAGCCTGTATAACTAAGAACTTGGATCTCCGAAGTCCTGATAAAGAAAACCACATTAGGTTGTGGACCCAGTCCTATAGATGGTGATAAGTATATGTTCATAAAATACATATATAATGTTAAAGCTGCGAGAGGATGCAGCATCTAAGTGTTTAAGAGGAATAACGTGACTTGAATCCAAGTCCCTTTTTGCCGATTGGCCGACCACTATTTACATTGATGCCGACGTAAGTTTTGTAAGGTCTTGGTTTAACATCTGGAGCTGCCAAAGTCGGTACTTCAGGTTTTTCTGCTACCTTATAGAAATGAGGATCCTTGGACACCTGTAAAAAGAAGTCCATATTTTCTTTGGCTTTGCCAGCAGACACCACAGGTTGTATCAAGCTCAGGGCATCATTCTTCTTTGAGAACATCCGAGACAGAGGTTTCGGAGGACCAGGATGATGATAATATTCATAGGTGTCTTTAGCGGATGAATAAGTGTTGCTGTGAACGCGATTAGAGATCCTAGATGCTGGCTGCTGGCTTTTTGGTTTGGTGTTTTGATGAGAGTTTGGTTCTGAGTAAAGGTTAGGCGTTTCTTTCTGCTCAGTTGAAGGCTCTGGAGCTATGGCATTTCTACGTGGGGTAGACTCGCCTTCGGAATCTTCTTCATTTTCCTGTTCACTATCAGGCATCTGAAAAAAACTTGTGTCCCTGGCTACAGCTCTGAAGAATTCTAGGTTTTGGTGAGCGACGTCTCGACTGATGTAGTTATTTGGGTCGTCAGGGATGTACCCTGGGCTCCGCCTTCCTGCTCTTGACTTTACAATTTTGGATTCCATAGCATCAGCCTCATCATAAAACTCTGGATATTTTGATACTGTCTGGAAGAACAGTAAATTACCATCAGCCGTTTCTCGATCAAGTGTATATTCTCCGGCGTCTGTTCTGGCATATGATCGCATAATGTTCTCCTCCTCTGATTTTAAGGCTTTACTTTTGTTTTGAGTGGCCCTTGAGACACATCTGAAGAAGTCCAGATTTTCCTCCTTATTTCTGTGATAGCGATCTGTAAGACTGGGTGCATAGGAAGGCTCCTTATAATTCTGCTCGTCTTCCTCTTGGTAGCTTCCGTATTCATCACCAAATTGCAGCTTTTCAGCGTTTTGGGCTGCACGGTTTGCGATTCTGGCTAAAACTTCTGCAGACAATTTTGCATCTCTTTTAGGTGTCGAAGTTGATTTCCAGTATCTGGGATCTGCTGATGCTTCATTCAAGTCGCCTTCAACATTGGGAGATGACTGTTGTTGCAGAGGAACTGAATCATCCTCAGCACTGCAGAGTGTCCTCAACTTCTGCCTCAGGTCAGACAGAGATTCCGTATCCTCATAGTTCTCCGCCTGTTCCATACTCTCATACCCTGTTTCATCCAGGGATGCACCATTTTCATGAGATTGTTGATCACAGTAAGCTTTTAGAGGAGACATTGGATTCATCTCAGATTCATTTGGAAAGATATTTCCGAAAGGAGTTTTGATAAACAGATCCTGAGCACTTTCCGATTTCAACTTGTCTGCGCTTAAATCTTTCCAAAATTGGGCTCCTGGAAGATTCTTCTCCGGGGCACGGAATGTAACTTGGAGTTTTTCATACTGTGCTTTTTGTTTTTCACTCAAATTTTCCAACAGGAATGTTCGGTCATTTTTCGGGTCATCATTTTTCTCTGGATTATGTGGTGTTTGACCTTGTCTCAATTCCTCTGGGTCAGCAGGGTTATTGACCTTAGGTCTGAAGTGACCGGCAGGGCGAGTGATTTCCTCCCAAGTCTGATTTGGGGTCAGTCTTAATTCCACCTCTGATCTGAGATCATTCATAAGGTTATCTACCTCGTGAGATAGGGTTTGGTTCTCCACAGCATCGGCTCTCTTCTGTTTATCTAATGCTGTGTTGTCCTGTGAACCAGGGTTATGGTCCACATCTGAAAGTAAAAAGAGTGATTGTTCATCGCACCTACTACAATAAGTACAAGAAATGTAATACATTGTACATACAAAAATCACAGGGATCTGAGAATTAGTTACACTTTATAAAATTATGGACCCACCAGAGTGAAATAAGACCATTTTTAGGCATTTTAGGGGCGGAGAAAAAAATTTGGTAAATCATACTATACATAGTACTTTGTAGGTAAAGGGTGGAAAGCTGCCGGACTCAAAACTTCTACCACATCTAGCTTTAGACGCTAAAAACCACATTTCTAGCGTGTCTTCATATAAACCGTTACTAGCGTTGGAAAGAGCGATAATTTTCCTTTCAATATTATCCCACACAACTGCACCAAGTGCTGTCACTAAGATGGTAGCAGCTCTGTTATGTACAGGTAAGGTATACTTTCAAGTTATAAATATGAGAGAAAATGATATGAGAAATTTCTTCTCACTCAAACTAATGCTATATCCAATGTCTGTTGATCAGAGCAGATAACATTAGGTTTTCAACTTTCTTTAAACAGACATTATAGACACTGAAATATGAATATTAGTTTGGCTTTTGAATACTGTCCCAAAAAGTTTGATATATATATGTATATTACTTCACAGTAAATTAGGCTACTGATAAATATCATTCTACTCTATCCTGATGTCACCCGTAGCCCTATATAGCTACCTACCAGTGACACCAAAAGCCTGTTTCCTCACACCACCTGTGGCTGCCCTCTCCTCTTGTACAAGACACACTGGGGGTAGGTTCATTTTATCCACCTATCACAAAACACGCATCAATAAGAAGGGATACATTTCAATGACATAAAATTATAGTAGAATAAGTATGAAATGTGTATAGTTCAGCAACACAGTGTTGAAGCTGTAGTATGTTCTATGTATATCTACATTGTATGATCAAGTAAAGGTCATTATAGCATGATTTCTGTAAATGACACCTGTTAATCATATCGGAAGAAAACACAAAAGGTATGAAGTTTGAATTAGAGTTATGCTGGTGCCAGCCAAATCAAACAAATGTGCAGAAGACAGCCAACATAAAATTATAGTCCTTCCTCAACTGAGTTAAAACTTTCAAATGCATCAAAGTTCTACCGCACAGTATGGATGATAGCGCTATGTGATCACCTTAAAGACACTTGGGGCCAGTTCTTCCCTGGGACCGGGAGCAGGAAACTTTATAGGATTCTCCTGTCCTGTATCTAGCGGTGGATCCTTGCAGTCGGTGGCTGGATCTTCCAACTCCTCGGTCTCGTCCACTTCCTGGATCGAGTGGGGAATACTCATGTTGGAGTTACTCCATAGAGATCGCGATTCTGGTCGGTTGGGCCTGTGGTTGTAAATGTTTTCATCTGTTTAGCTTTACTTAAAAACATTCCATTTGTTCGCAATTGTCTTTTGAAATATCATGAAATAGTGTTGATAACAATCTGATTAAAATAAAAATCCGTATAACCACTCCGTTCAATAAAGGATCTGACAACATCCTATATTGGGTCATGTTCGGATGACCTTCATACCACCTGTACTTGTATTTTCTTCACCAATTGAAAATATCATTTCGTCCCAGTATGCATATACATTTAGCTTTATTGTGCCCTTAGGACGAGAGGGCTACATGCACAAAAATAGGTTTGACAGCTTTTTCAAAACTAATTCGTTCCCAGTCAAGATTCTTGCAGCAGCAATTTGATTGGCCAAGTCCAGAACATGACCCCTAATGGGATGTTGTCAGATCCTCTTATCCAACATAGTGATAATAAGGATCTGTATATTAATCAGATTGTGTTAATAATAATGTTTATTTTCTTATTTTCTATAACACAAAGTGCCTTAGGCTCTGAAAACATTTACTATTTGTGACAATATTGAAATGAAAAAAGATTTTGTATCAATAATTAATCTAATTGATATAGATTTACCTATTAAACTTTTCTAATGTTCAGTAGTGTGTACAAACATATTAAAATCCAGAATCTAGCTAATCTCATTGATTGTGAAATAATCAACATAACCAGCACTTTACAAGGCCCCTAATTATATTAATGATGAAGACCAAACTCACCCTGATTGATTTATTCTCCTGACAACCGCCTCTTTATCCAAGGTTATCTCCCTTTTATCTAAGGTTATCTCCCTTTTATCTATGGTTATCTCCCTTTTATCTATGGTTGTCTCCCTTTTATCTATGGTTGTCTCCCTTTGTGTGGTATCATCATCACACCCAACAGGTCTGGGTCTGTCTTCTTTTGGTACAAACTGGATATTGTGGTCATCATCCTCTGGAGAAATGGACACATACTGCTGATCAACCAAATATTGCTGACCAATGAGATGACATTGTGACTGTTGCTTGTATCTCTTTGTATTTTTGGACCTCACACCTGTAGGTTTTCCATTGAATGTTTGGTTTGCCAAAAGGGTTGGTCCAACTCCTGCATCAACATACTTTTTATTGGATTTTTCAGGAACTAAATTCTCCTCCGCATTGAACTCAGTATTCAAGATGGACTCTGATACCATCATGTCTTCATCTTTAATGGCAGGGGTTTCAGAACAATTAGCATCTTCATATTTCATTTTTCTTTCTTTTCTTTTCTGTTTTGAATTCTGCTCCTGTAATCCTTCCCCGTGTGTAACCTCCTTCAGTTTCTTTTTGGTTTTACAATGAGTGTTTTCCTTTTTAAAGCTAGTACTTGAACTCTCTTCACCTTGAATTGCTTTAAAATCTCCAGAGATGACTTGTTCTTCACAGTTAGCGAGCAAGCCTTCTTTTTCATTGTAGTACTCGGGCAATCCTTCTGCCTTGTTTCTTTGTGTAGATATATCCTTGCCCTCTGAACTCTCTGTTTCCTGTTCTTGTTTTACAGATAAGCCATGGTCATAAGCTGCTTTGGCTTCTTTTTCCCTTTTTCTCTGAGCACATTTTCTCCTTCGCTCTTCCTGAGAGAGCTTCTCCATGCTAACTTTGTCTGACTTATTTTCTGCTGACTGTTCAGCTTTCTCAACGCTGGTGTTTAGCTCTTTGTTATTGCTGCAATTTAATCTCGTATCTTCCATATTTCTGGTTTTATAGTAGTCCAGTGACTGTTGATGGACAGGGGAGTTCTCCATCGCTTCTCTGTAATTCCTAGCCTCCTCTTCAATCAATCTGGCCTCCTCTCTCTTCATCTCATACTCAATTGGAAAATTTTCTGTACATTTCATATCTTCATCCCTAGCAGCCAGCGTTTCCTTCTGTTTTTTCTTTTTTATTCGCTTTTTTCCAGGTTTGGTTATTCCGTCCTGAATATCTGGTGTACGAATGTCTCCTTTTCTTTTCATTTTTTCCCACTGTTCAAGTTTTTCCTCATATGACGAGTATGAGACAGTAACACTTCCTTGTGTCTCCATGTCTCGTTCTGCCTCCAGCCTAATAACAGTTCCCTGTTGTCCAGGACCATATTCAGTTGCTTCTGCTTGCCCTTCACTATATAATTTATCATCATCTTGCTTTATTTTCTTCTTTTTGCTTTTTTTCTTGCGTTTTTCTTCTTGTGGGATTTCTTGCTCTTTGATGTAGCCCTCTGCTGCCATTCTCATTTCTTTTCTCTTCTTCCTGTCAGCTCGTCGTTTGGCCTTCTCTAAATCCAGACCGTTATCTGGATTAGTTGAAACATTGCATGGTTCAGTGTACAAAGCAGGATTGCTTCCAACTTCTTCATCATAGATTTCTGGTTTAGATTCTTCAATCCATGTCTGGATGTGCTGATTCTCGTGTGGTAAATTGTCTCTGGGAATATGAGGGGTGTAGTCTGGATTCTTCCTGCTTTCCTCTGATTCCGGAGAAGTTGTGTGATGATTTTCCCTTCCATTTTCTAGCACAGACGTCTGAGGTACTGAAGTGTTACCTGGTGTAGCCGGTCGCGGGGTTTTGTAGTCTTCACCCACACGGAGCTCCTCAGGTGGTTGGTCTGAGAGGGACTCAAAAGTCCCCTCACCTGCTTGATCATTTTGTCTAGCACTAGGGCTGGGGTATACCCTCACATTGGTTTGGAATTGGACAGATTTGCTGTCTGTTTTATTACTCATAGTCTCTGGATCCTGTTTTGTTTCATCCCCCTCAGCTTCTGCAGTTGGTCCTCGGGGTGCTTTGGTAGGTACAGCAGGCTCATCTATGTGTTTTGCATCTATAACATATAATACATATAACTTTACATAATATGACATCAGGCATGGTTGTCATGGCATCAATGTATTGTTAAAATGACATCAGGGCATGGTTGTCATGACATCAATGTATTGTTAACATGACATCAGAGCATGGTTGTCATGGTATCAATGTATTGTTAACATGACATCAGGGCATGGTTGTCATGACATCAATGTATTGTTAACATGACATCAGGGCATGGTTGTCATGACATCAAGGTATTATTTAAACATGACATCAGGCATGGTTGTCGTGTATCAATGTATTACAAATAGTGTGTATATCAATGTTTTAACATGACATCAGGGCATGGTTGTCATGACATCAATGTATTGTTAACATGACATCAGGGCATGGTTGTCATGACATCAATGTAATGTTAACATGACATCAGGGCATGGTTGTCATGACATCAATGTATTGTTAACATCACATCAGGATTTGTATGACATCAATGTATTGTTAACATGACATCAGGGCATGGTTGTCATGGTATCAATGTATTGTTAACATGACATCAGAGATGGTTGTCATGGAATCAATGTATTGTTAACATGACATCAGAGCATGGTTGTCATGACATCAATGTATTGTTAACATGACATCAGGGCATGGTTGTCATGACATCAATGGTATTGTTTAACATAACATCAGGGAATAGTTGTCATGCATCAATGTATTGTTAACATAACATCAGGGAATAGTTGTCATGACATCAATGTATTGTAAATACATCAGGATGTTGTATGATCAATGTATTGTTAACATGACATCAGGGACATGTTGTCATGCATCAAATGTATTGTTAACATGACATCAGGCATGGTTGTCATGCATCAATGTATTGTTAACATGACATCAGAGCATGGTTGTCATGGACATCAATGTATTGTTAACATGACATCAGAGCATGGTTGTATGACATCAATGTAGTTAACATGACATCAGGGATGTTGTCATGAATCAATGTATTGTTAAATGACATAGAGGGTTGTCATGATCAATGTTTGTCATGACATCAGGCATCAATCAATGTATTGTTAACATGACATCAGGGCATGGTTGTCATGGATCAATGTATTGTAACATGACATCAGGTATTCATCATGTTGTTAAATGACATAGGCATGGTTGTCATGTATCAATGTATTGTTAACATGACATACATAGGACAATTATTTTGCATCGGCAGGTTGTCATGCATCAATGTATTGTTAACATGACATCATGGGATGCATATGTTGTGCATGCTGTTGTCATGTATCAATGTATTGTAACATGACATCAGGGCATGTTGTCATGTGACATCAATGTATTGTTAACATGACAACATCAGGGTATGACATCAATGTTTGTCATGACATCAGGCTGATGGCATGGTTGTCATGACATCAAGTATTGTTAACATAAAATCAGGCTGTGGCATGGTTGTCAGTGTACATCAATGTATTGTTAACATGAAATCAGGCTGATGGCACAGTTGTCATGACATCAAGGTATTGTTAACATGAAATCAGGGATTAGTTGTCATGGCGTCAATGTGTTGTTCTATATGATATAATTCTTTTACATTGACATCCTATATAGATATATTATACTTACTTTCATTCCTACATTGTCCTGTGTTAACTATGGTACTCTCTGGCATTACTGTATGGTCATAATGAGGATGAAACTGTGAAAAAATATCAAGTAACATTAACGAAAAAATGATAATAGACAAGACATTTCAGTAATCTAAACATATACTGAATCATCAGAGACATTATAGCGTATTGAAAGTAACATGAGAAACATTTAGAGTATGGGAGTAACATTAACAATATAGGAAGTAACACAAGTGACATTTATATTATAGAGTGTAAGAAATAACTTCAATAACATTTTTAGAAAACAGAAATAACTTCAATAGCATTTGTACAGAAAACAAGGAGTAACATCAGTGACATCTATTCTGTATTTGCATATTACAGAGATATCTGCCCTTGTGGGTAGGTATTGATTGTGATGTCATGTGTTTGTGAGCATTACGTCATATTTTTCGGAGAAAATGAAGTGAATTGTGCTCACAAAATAATGACATAACAATCAACTCCTACCCACAAGGGAGCTAACTCTGTATTATACAAAGATGGAATAAAGTATACATGGGAAGTAAAATCAAGTGACTTTATTACAAGTGAAGAACATTTGTAATATCAGTGACATTATTACTTTTTTTTGTTAAATTTGAAGTTACATAACATTTTAATGAAATTTTTCAATGCCATTTTAATTTATTGATTATTTGAATCCCTACCTGCTTTTCAACAATAGTTTCTTCCGGCTCAGGAGACAGACTTGCGATATCAAATATGTTTGTGACGGAGATGTTTTGTGGAGGCAGATCTGTATGGGACACATCAGGTAACTCTGACTTGCCACTCCCTTTGGAAGAACAGCTTGTTGTTGGCTTTACTATGAAAAAATATATTGTAAAACAGTGGTTATCAATGGCAACAGAAGGACATTTCATTAACCCTCAAATAAGAAATATACTAAAGAATACATATAAAACAAACATGAAATGAAAGTAATTCTTGAATCTTTCATGCAAGATTTTTTTGCAATTGTGCTTTACTTTTAAGAATTAACATAATAGATAGAATAATTAAATTATGAACACCTCTAAATATTGTAACCTACCACTTAGGCGACGGATTACTTGCTGTACCCCAGGTGAAAAAGGTCTTGGTGAAGGAGCTTTCTAAAACAATAACGTAGATGTACATTAATTGTTAAGGATAAAATTAAGTCATATGTTCTCCCAAACCCATCCTTCCCTAAAAAATATAGGTCACTGTAATTAGTGTCTTTTGAAATCAATTAATATCTTCATCAATTATTTATTCGGAAAATTCACATGATTAAAAACCTACATTTTTCATGAAAGGAAAAAGATAATCAATAAATGTTTTTAATGTGTGTTATAAAACCTGAAGTTTTGGGTTTTTTTTCAGTCAGAGGTCAAAACGTGGGTCAAATACAAGATATTTATATTATTGTAGGTATAGAAGGTGATTTACTTCTGATTCTGTACCAATCAGCAGTTGCGTTTTATTCTACCTGTGATGTCAGTGAAGGTTCGGTGTGTTCAGGAAGCTCCATGATGACAGATAGTGAGCGATCTTCTAAAACGGATGTACCAGATTGTCGACTTGGATGAGTTCTTTTTCTAAAATTTTTACGAAACCGAGCTGACAAATAAAAAATATAATATAAGATAATTAATTTAAATCTAAAAAAACACTAAATGTTAAAAGTAGAGAATAACTTGTCAACATGACTCTCGTCTTATCCAGATCCCTGTCCATTGCAACATGATATTGTGTGACATTTTCTTTCTTATCTATTAGACCTACCGTATTCGATCCAATAAGCGCCCAAGGCGCTTAAAAAATTGATAAAAATGAAAAGGTGCTAATAAGTCATAATTATTGCAAATTTATACCGTTTTATGTAGTTTTGGTCCTTATTTGTGCCTGGGCAATTGAAATTGAGGCCTCAAAAAGGGGGAGGGGCGCTTATAGGGACATGGGCGCTTATTGGGTCGAATACGGTATATACCATTCACAATGGACATTTGTTGTAGCAAAACTGAAGGCAACAGAAGACACATTTAATTTGTTCCTGTGATGTACATCAAAATAATTGAATCCATGTGTTAGTACACTGTCTTGACTGTGTGGCTTTAAGGTTGGGCGTGCTCTATCTCTCTCCGTAATCTTCAAATGAAGTTTATGTAGGCCAGTGATTGGTCAGTTTTTGTCTCATGAAATGTCTTCAGTTTTACTATGAGATAGTGCAGGGGTGGGTGTAGTAACAGGATAATAACACCTGGGACAAGTGGTAAAGTTATCTGAAATTCTACCACAGTGTCGCTGGTACCATACACAACCACAAAGGCTAATTACTGGGGCAATTGCCAAGAACTGACCAATGGTCATTGGTTTCTCCCAACCAACCTAAAACCACCACAATACCTTTTGAACCAAGTTTTACGCTCCAGGTCTTACCTGTCAACAAAATTTGGATAAATGTTCAAAGTTATTTGTTCTGGTGGTGAATTCAGCAATATGGTTTTTTTCTAAAAAGTAATTTTATAACAAAAACATGACTATTTGTACTTACACAATAATCTGCGGAAAAATATTTTAAATCTTGTGGAAAATCCCAACCTTATCCTTACTCTCCCCGAGCTGGTACTGCTGGCAATTGAAGAATTGGAAGAGGAACCTGCTGGTGATATTGTACCACTAGCTGAAAGAGGAAACGAAAGAAAGCAAAAACATCATTTAGGATAAATAAATGATATATCATTGAGTTTTCTTTTAATTTTCTTTTCTCTTCACTTGGACCACAGGCGTCTGCATCTGGTTTTGGAAAAATAAAATATACTAACCCTACTTTATGAACATACAGTCGTGTGCCAAAAGTCTTCGTAATTTTTATTTTTCCCTATATATTCTATGTATTTTTACATATTTTCTTAGATTTTTCTTGATCTCATCTAGGCGTAGATTTTAATCAAATTTGGTATTACTTGTAGAAAATTATCTACACTTTCAGCTCATAATATTTACACAATTTTCCTTTATGCCCTTTTTGAGAAAACCGTATTTCATTACCAGGCAAAACTTTTTCGTTGCCATTTTGGTAAGAACAAAGAAGGAAATGACGTCATAAGTTTAAGTGGTGCACAAAAACAATATATATTTTGAAAACAAAATATCGGAAAATTATACAAATATTATGAGCTGAAAGTGTAGATAATTCTCAAGTATGCCAAAATTGAGTAAAATCCGCCAATAGATGAGATCAGGAAAAAATCAAAGAAAAGATGTAAAAATACATAGAATATATAGGGAAAAATAAAAATTACGAAGACTTTTGGCACGTTATTGTAGTACTGGTAGGGTTAGGATATCTTATTTTTCCAAAACCAGATGCAGACGCCTGTGCTTGGACCATGGGATTCGATGCGTTAGTTGAGTACATATAAAGATATAAATACTTTCTAGACAAACAATCAAAAGTTACAAAAACATTTAAGCGATACTTACATCCACTACCACATAGTAGAAACCTGTTCCGCCTCTTCTTAATTGTCATCATGCAACCGCAGCCCACGGTTGGAGCGTCTTGTCTCCATGTTGGTTGCTACCGCCAACAAAACTTCAAAACGAGGCATGCCGGAAGTCGCATAACTGATCGGGAACCATCGGTACTTTTCCTTAGTATGTATAAGAGTACAGCGGATATTGGTACTATCAAAAATTCATTTTTACTCATATGGGTGTTTTAGGCTACTACATGGCTATTTTACATTCTTTTTATATAATACTTCAGAATATCACTGCCACGAACTATCAGTTCAACATTTTTCAACCAAAGGACACAAACATAATCTCAATCGGGGTTTTGAACTCCATGGTGGTACTTTTTCATGTATTATGCATGAGCGAGCGTTTCGCTATAAATCTTATTGGCTGGCTGAAAATGATAGGTGCTAAGCTCATCGTCGCTCATTTTCGTGTAACCCACACATCAGTGACACCCATGGAAAATGCCAACATAATGTATGGGAAAGTGGTACCACGGATTTCCAAACCCTGATTGAGGACCGTGTGATTGCGTGTAAATTTTATTGAAACGTGACTGCTATCGTCTAAGTGACGATATTTTGTTTAGTTGTGTAGGATCTTTGAAAGGACAATGGTCGCTCTTTCCAACGGTAGTATTTTTAACTGCTAAAGTTTTTTTTTCTTTTTCTCACATGGAGCCTCAAGATCACGTAACAGTCTAAGCCCAAAAAATGTCTTATTTTTAAACTTAACCAATCAAAGATGACGTTACAAAAACTTACGTCATTTATTATTGGCTAAGTCAAAACTTAGTCAACGATTGATTCTTTCGTGATCCTAGAGCCACCATGGGGAGATGATATAATTTACAACCGCCATTATTTGCATGACAAGGTAAAACAAGCCTCCATGTGTATACTTTTGTAAAATCGAATCCGGTCAAGCGCTCAATGTGCATTTGGTGACAGAAATTACATGTACCGAACCCCATGGACTTGCTAACCTGATATATTTTACCAAAATTTACTTAAGCATTGGTTGTCATATTTTTCACATGCATTGGTGTGATACACACATGGTGGTGACGTGAAACCCATTTTTTCTTGACCTCTTGAATTCAGATGAAGGTATTGGTACGACAGAGTATGGAACGCCAGAGCTACATAAGGCCACATACACTACATCATCCTGTTACCATCCAATATCATTACAAATACACATTCCATATGTTCACTAATTCATGATATATGATATATGATACTATGGCCTAACTGCCAATGTTAATACTGGGAAAATACTATGCATTGGACTTAGTAGCAACATATCGGTACTGTTCAGTGGCAATGTAAATATTAGCAACATATTAATCTACGACTCAAAAGTAATAGTAAAGGTTAGGCATGATGCATACACACTTCTTACCGACTTTTTTATGTTCATGTATACCTAAGAAGTAATATATAGGTAACCTTAAACATACATGTACATATGCTGTCGAAAGTAAGACACCCATTTGATAGTTTTGAAATATCTAGGTTGCCCTCGAAAAGTTTTAAAACAGATTATTAAGGTATGTATTTCTTAATTTAAGCTACACAGTGGTCAATCTTTGGTTAAATGTTTCATTATTTTACGATAATTCCGTTAAATGTATCTCTAAGCTGTTAGCAAGTGCGTCGAATATATACATTTCGTTTAAGCATATTTAATTTAACACACCTTAAAGGGACAATTCAGTCTAAGAGAACATTAAAATTTGTACATATATCGAAAAAAACCCAGTTCAAATGGAAATTAGACCAGTCGGTTTTACTGTGATATGCCTAAAAAGCCCATGGTGGCGACATGTGTGTGAAATGTTCAAACTCGCTCGCTGTCCGGCATTACACACTGTTGTCAAACTTCTTGTATGCCGAACCCTGTCCCTTGCTCGTAGAGTAATGCAACTTTTGTCTAGAACTGCTCAAATCGCTCTGACAGTAGTGTGTTTACCTTTTTAGGTGAATTGTCTTGCCTAAAAATCATTTTATAACCTTCTCAGTGGTTATGTAATTCATTTGTTTAACATGCGTGACTTTGGCTCGGGTATGGGTACAGCGTCCATATTGTACCTGCTTAATCGTATTGATCAACGATTTGATATTTCAACGACATTAATTAAAATACTTAACAATGTCGTGGAATTTGTCAATGTTTTACGTTATATGTTTCATAAGAAATGTAGAACGAAACATTTATGCTATATTTTGCTTCTTGGTTATGTAAAAGAATTAGCCTGAGTGAATTGTCCCTTTAAAAAATTGTTGATGATCGATGTGTCCATGTTTCTTTTTCCTATTCGTTTTTAAGGTATCGCTGTAAACGTAATACCGGAAAGTCGTACTGTGGTAAATGGGACCAAAAGAATTGTTTTCACTCTTAAGATACAAAAACTTAGTGGTATCAAAATACGAAGTAGGAAAATAATAATCTCTCAACTAGCAGACGATACTACGTTATTTCTGAAGTATAGAGACATCAATAGAGTATTACATATTGTTGAACAGTTTGGGAAAGTATCTGGTTTAAAATTAAACAAATCTAAAACGGAGGGGTTATACTTGGGTTGTAACAAAAATAAAAATAATACCTTTATGGGTATAAACTGGGTTAAGCAAATCAAGTCTTTAGGTATACACTTTGGTACAAACTTAAAGGTATGTTCAAATCTTAATTGGGCAGACAAAATAACAAGTATTGATGCCCTAATTAAAAATTGGAAAGAAAGAAAACTGTCCATGTTAGTAAAATCTGTTGTGGTGCAGTCTTTATTGATACCACAAATTACGTACTTAGCAAGTGTCCAATATATAAGTAACGATCAAATTAAGGAAATTGAAAGAAAGATTTATCGATTTATTTGGAACGATGGACCAGAGTGTGTTAAACGTAGTGTAATGATTGGTGATAAATCGGAAGGTGGTCTATTTATTCGGGATGTTGAATCCCATATTGATGTTTTAAATGTATCCTGGATAAAAAGATTATTATCTACTGAAGATTCGTCTTGGAAAGTGATTCCAAATTATTATTTAGACAAACTAGGTGGAACCAGAATATTGTTTCAAATGTTTCCGGGACACATACGCAACCTTCCAAAAACGATGTTCCAAAATTTTACATCAATATATTGCAATCGTGGTTGAAACTCAGGGAAAGTAATAAACCATTTGTTGATTATAATTATCGAGATATTTGTAAGAAGGTCATTTGGGGAAACAAATACATCAAAATTAATGGAAGTTCCCTTATCTACAATACATGGATTGAATCTAACCTAATCTTCATTAATGATATAATTGGTAATGACGGAATAGATGAATTGAAAATTTATCGACAATTAAAAGAAACAAGAAATTGGATAAGTGAGGTAATTCAGGTAAAGAAAGCTATTCCGAAAGAATGGAAAGATAAGCTGAAGGGAGATAACGCACGTACGACTGTACAAACATGTTCTGATCTTCTGGTGTTTGATAAAGGTGTTGGTGTTAAATTGCAAAATGTGAATAATAAATTTCTTTATTCTACTTTTATTAGAAAAAAGAAATCTCTTTCGTACTGTAGAGGTATGTGGGAAGGTATTTTTCAGCTAGAAAATACTGGTTCGATTTATCATGGTTTATTTGAATTATCAATAATAACATCATAGAGAATGATGAAAAAATATACAAATGGAAATTATTTAATAATATCCTTCCAAATGGAATTTTGCTTAAAAGATGGAATATTATTGAGGATGATACATGTTTGATATGTAAAATTAAGGATGATTATAAACACTATTTTATTGAATGTCGATGTGTAGATGCTTTGTGGAATTCAATTCATATATTTTTAGAAAAATACCACTACAATGTACAATTAAGGAAAATGATGTTCATTGTTATAGGTTATAAGATTGCTGATCAGAATTACAGCGAATTTAATGTTCTTTTGTCCTTAATTGGCTATACAATATACAAACATTATCATATTTCTAACAGAAGAGTTGACAATTGTTCTATTGTTTCCCTATTCAAACTATATCTCGATAGAAAGTTACTGTTACAACGATACAGAGATATGAAATTATTAAAGAATATGTCAATGTACTTAAATGATGAACAAAATAATTAAAAAGATGATTAAAAGAATAAATGAATAAAACATTGTGCAATGATGATAAACCTTGGGGCTCGGAGCGCTGCGCGCTTAAAATGTAATTGTAACAGTTTAATGTATATATTTTAAATGTAAAAGATGGTGGTCGAGATAAGATCGTAGTTGTTGATAAGAGATAGTTGTAAAGGAGAGAAGGTGGTTGAGGTGAAACGGTAGATGAGACGAGATAGTGGTAAACGTGAGATATCGGTTGAGACGAGATGATGGTAGAAGTGAGAGGCTGTTGAGACGAGATGGTGCATGGTAGAAGTGAGATGGCGGCAGAAGTGAGATAGCGGTAGAGACGAGATGGTGGTAGAAGTGATTTGGCGGGAGAAGTGAGATAGCGGTTGAGACGAGATGATGGAGTGATATATGGCGACTGAGACGGGATGACTAAAATGAAATGATGAGATGATGGTTGATACATATACGAGATGTTAGTTGGAATGAGAGGAGAGAGATAAGTAGAGAGCATGCTGGGATGTATGTATAAGAATTGTATTGAACGTGTAAAATCCAAGAGTCAAAACGGAAAATATGATACTTGTTCTATATACGCATGAGACTATATGAATGAGATTAGATACAGGTGTAATGAGCCAATATCTGAGCAAAAAAAAAAAAAAAAAAAAAAAAATAGATACAAAAACCATCGACATTCCTAACCAAACAAGTTTATAAACGAATATGGGAAACGGCGCCCACAAGCAAATATCAGGAATATGCGTCATCTAACAAATTCATTGTTATTTAACTAGATACATACTACACGTATACTATAAGCAAGATATATAAAATAGGCATTATTTAAAACCATAACATTTTAGAATCAATAGTTGGCCCAGTTTCATCATTAACTTAAACTTCATTACAGAAATTACGGAAACAAGATATCCCTGAGGGATCTTGGCGCCCACCAAAGAATGATCTACGTCTGACAATGGAAAGAGGGATATTTTCCCTGCTTTTCACACTTTTACTATATATAACTACATATGAAATTTGAGAAATGAGATAGAACATTAACAAACTTCAAGATCCAGGCTTCCTATCGGCCATCTTGTTGACCGATCGGTCTGAAAAGGCAATATGCACAACTAAGTAAAAATAGCTAAGCAGGGGAGAAAGGCTATGTTTTCAATATTGAATGTATGTAAGAAGAAATATTTCAACATTAAAACTCAATTAAGTAAGGAAGTATGGGGATTCCTAAAAGCGCCAGGGGTTGAAAAATTACACTTTACTTTCTGTAAGAAAATTTTAGATAGCAAGAAAAATACTCCTAATGTTATGTTATATCATGACCTTGGAAGACTTCCTCTACATATTGTTAAATAATTTAGAATTTTTAAATACTGGTTGAAAATCAAGTCTACAGACAATTGTGTTTTAAAAGCCTATTATACTGATATGATAGAGGGGGAGTGAGTGGTTAGAGTATATTAGGAATTAATTATTGAAGTTAGGACTAGGGATATTTATGAAATGCATTTTGACTCATTTGATTAAAGTGCATGCCGCCTTTAAATGAAAGCAATGGCGCGTGCGTTCTGTTACGGAACCTGCATACTTTGCAGAATTTATTTTCATCGTTAAAGCTCATTTTAATGTCATCAGGTCATCTGATAAGAGGTGGCACTGTAGACGCAGGAATAATCTATTCATGCAATAAACACTTTTCCAATACGTATTATGCGCTGATTGATGTATTTGCACCAAACATTTTAAAATTGTTCTTTGACGGTCATGTATCACCTGTCATAAATCTGGGTCTTGATATTTCAGATATGAATGGGAAACTTGAGGACATAGGCAATGAAATTAGGAGGCTGAACGAAGAGATAGAGAAACGAGACACAGAAATAAATGATAGAGCCCAAGCACCGGTAGTATCGAATGTAAATGATGGTGAGCATACACAGGCACAGAGAGACTGGTTACACGAGTTTAGGGGGAGGGGGTCGGCGTGCTGCGTATACACTATATATCATATAGACAAAGTATATATAGTCACTGAGTTGAGGATTTTTTGGTAAAACCAATTTTATTTAGGAAAATGCTTAACTAGCCAATTACAATAGCTTCTTCAAATCTATAAGGCCTCTGACACACAAGTTCTAAAAATAGATTATCCCAGCGAATCACAAATAGGATGATCCATATCCTGTATATCACTTCCTTTTTTAGATTTCTCAAACCTCAATTTATATGAAATATAAAAACTTCATCGATTGCGAAAAAGTTACATAAGTTATACACTTTCGATGGCTAAGATTTAAGCGCGCGAGGGGTCTTAGAGTGGGAGAAAACCGGAGTGCCCGGAGTGATCGGGCAGGTAACTTGAGGACCCCTGATGTTTTCACATCCGTGCCAGGGATCGAACTCCAGTCGGCTAGGTGAAAGGCGATTGACTTAACCACTACACCACCCGATCACCAGCAACCTCAAAACACCTTCAAGCCAGTTACAATAGCGAATTCATCTAACCGTAGAAATACCTCCAATAAACAGTAACCAAACAGATCATAGCAGAAAATCCATTGGATAATAGTCAGGTTTTAAGACATTACCAACATCCACAAGACACAATCTCTGGGCAGACAAGCGCACCAAAAGGGCAAACCACAGAGTGGACTGCCATCGAGGGACAATATTTAAAAACTCCATAAATGAGGACATAGAAGCGGCATACAAATTCAAGAAAAATGGTGGAATGGCCACGCCAAACAACAGCGGTATTGCATCTTCATAAGGAACTCCATTCAGCAAGATCCTAGAAGGCGATAGGACACAACCTTCATGAGCATGCACATAAAAATTGTCACATTACTTCATCGTCAGAACCATCAAAGGCAGTCTGGATAGACAGACAGATCCATTGTGAAATGGTAGCTGCCTTTCTGAGAGACACTTGTGAATGACAATTCCAACAACCCCCCCCCCCTCCCTGTTTTATCCAAGTAGTATAAAGGGGAACAACTAAGGACTAAGGACTGAAAAAGGAAGGAATGGGTACTTGGTCTAGGGGGAAAATGGGGCACTTGGTTTTTAGCTAAAACATATGAATCTCTGTCGACGACGGTCTGAGACAAATGCCAAAGTATCGTGGCCAAAGATGTACGGTAGGCTAGTATGGTGAACAAGTTCAAGACAGGATAACCACGATTGCCCAGAAAAATAAGGGACTAACTCTAGATCTGGCTTCTCCTCGGTAGATGTGGACATCCACTCCCAGACTATGCGTGTAACTCATAACTGCAACTGATAACTGAAGTAATTGAGGAACTTAAAAAAACGGAGGTCAGATTAAGGACATTGCTTGGATTTGGAGAACGCTCTCGATGTATATCGGTAAAATTTCCGAGATGACCGTTTGATAGGAAAATAAAAATCAACATGCTTTCATAAAATTGATATGTACATAGACCACGTATGGTCTCCTCTCCACAGTCTGAAGTTTGAAGTCACTGTTAGTGAAGTACACGACCAGCTTGTGAGAACTGTTGTTTTTGCGGGGTTTTTATTGACCTAGCATAGAAATATGCATATCACGTTTGGTTAGAAGGGCAGAAGCCTTTTCTTAAAACAGTCCATTACCATAGGGTTATGCCGGATTACCTGCATGATTCCAGAAAGGGAATCGCAAAACCAGTAACGTTCAGAAAAAAGAGCCAAGACAAGACATAAACGAAAAATAATCATCTACTTCAAAATTGTCTTGTCTTTCAGAGTCCACCACAGTGCAAACTACATCACTGACTAGTTGAGAGCAAGCCAAGCCTCCCGTTCTCTGCTGGCAGGGATCCAGTTCACGAGGAGGAATATCTGGAAAGGTCTGATATGAAGTCTCCTAGGGTGACCGCATCGTCCAGCGAACTTGGAGGTGGAATCAGCTAATGAAGGTCAGAGTCAGATCTGTGGCCTTTCCGACTTTCTTCAAAGATGGAAGAGCACTACAGGGTAGTATCTTAATAGGTCTCAAGAAGACATGAGAAGGAGAAATCTCGATTTTTTCTCTGGAAGGAATGGAAAGCCACCAATGAGTAAAAGTTTCATGAAGGGTGTGCTGCTCTTAAGATTCCTGCTCTAAAGATTCCTGCACTTGTAAAAGATGTGAACATCCATTCTGCGGGAGTGCAGACATCCCATGACCACATGCAGCAGCTTGTTGAAAACCAAAGGAGCAGTCGAGAGCCCGAAAGGCATGCCTTGAAACTGAAAAGCTTTTCCGCCCTAGGTTAAACGGATAAATTTCCGTTTCGACGTCTTGATATGAATACGATATAAGCATTCTTCAGATCTACTAAAGTGGTCTACATCTCCTCTCTCATGCTCCGTGGTGTCTTCATTGTGAAGTAATAAGAATCCACGCAAGCTTTAGAAGCATGGTCCTTTATTTCCTTCTGGATGATGGCAAGTGCCTTCTTCGGATCCACCGGATGAGGAAAGAAGATGACACAAAATCGTCGATGTTAATGGTTGAGTAGCGCCATACAGGGAAGTGGAGGGAAACCACTTTGCTACTCTCGTTGAGTACGAGATGAGGTACGGGTAGGGAGACGGGATTCTCAAATCCAATGTTTGTCGCGTCTACAAAGATGAGTGTAGGTAGCGTGTTATGGTAACGTACTACTGAAACGAAGATGCCGACTGGTAGAATTTGGAGGTATAGAACTAACACTATATATACCTCAACAATGATATATAATTGATACATGGATATAGTAATGGGAACACCTATAAATCTATCATGCATATTGTAAAAGAAAATTCTAAAAGTAATAAGATCTTAATTAAAAGTAAAAAATTATTGCATTTTTAGGACATCTGACCCGAAGGGTCCGGATGACAAATAGTCATCATGTTTTGTCCGTCTTTTACACATTGATTTTCTTCTCAAGTTTTACCTCTGCGATTTGGCTGAAACTTGCCTTAAATAATCCTGATATAGTCCCGACAAAGTGTTATTATTTTTAAGTCTATTAGGTATCCAAGATGACCACAACAGTCGCCATCTTGAAAACACATTTTGAACTTCTCAAGTTCTATTGGTGCGATTTGTCTGAAACCTGCCTAAAAATATCCTGGTCGATGCGAAATCAAGATGACCACCACAGCCGCCATATTAAAAACACGGCTTGAACATCTTCTGACGTTCACCTAGTGCGATTTGGCTGAAACGAGCATGAAATGATTATGACCATCTTCACATGTCAAGGCAAGATAATACAATACACTCGACGTATGTCGGTATCGCTTGGTAGGTGGATTATGACATGGTCTCGGCAAAGTAATTCGGGTTGATCCCAATTCGAAGATGGCTACCATGACACCATAATTAATTAATTTCCTTTACTACTGTTATCAAGGTAGTCAGATGACCGTTAGGCCATTGGGCCTCTTGTTATAAAACGGTATCACGTTTACAATATGATATTATATTTATAAAATGGTATCACGTTTACAAAATGATTTCATTTTTATAAAATGGTATCACGTTTACAAAATGATTTCATTTTTATAACATGGATTAACGTCTAAAAATTATTTTCATTTTACGAAATGGTTTTATTTTGCAGACTTAGAGTAGGATTGAGAGTTTGGAAAATGAAAGATCAAAGCGCAATACGGAAATGAAAGATCTTAGAGCGGAACTACAGCGCCCGAAAGAAGAAATTGAAAAAAAGAACAGAAAAAAAACAATCAGCAGGATAAACAAAATACAACATCTAAAAGGCGAGATTGTACAATTGACAGGAAGAGAAACTGAACTTGAACAATTAATAAAACGATTAGACGACAGAGACAATGAACTGCATGATTTGAGATCTCGGCTTGTGAAACAAGAAGATGAACCACCGATAACGCGTAGGGAAGTATTAGTTCAATTTGACAGCGAACAAGAAAGGGGGCATGGAGGGCCATACCAATCCAATATTGTACAGTTTACAATCAATCAACAAGGTGCCGGTTCTCAAAATAACAGAAGTAATCGCAATCCAATGTGGAAGCCATAAATAAAAACTTACATCGATTACTTGTCTACCAGGCTTGTATGAAACTAGTCCGCTAAACCTGCCTATATTATTAGGCTTTTTTTATTTTTATTTTTTGTCTAATATATAGTCTATATATTAGGCAAAAAAAAATAATTAAAAAAAAACCCTAATAATATAGGCAGGTTTAGCGGACTAGTATGAAACATGTTTACTGTATAACTACAAAGTTCCAAGTAAGATGGAGTAATACGAACTATTTGGATTCCATTACAATGACGTATACGAAGCTGAATACAAAGGACATCGGAACAGATAACCCAGAGACATCAATATACCAAAGTACATCATTTTTTGGAAATTAGCGAGTATGAGTATGTTCCTATCATTCTCAGTGATAACTAGGTTTGAAAGAAGCCCAAAAATCTTTCAATAAAAAGAGTTATTTCTTTTTGCTACACTCTTTCGAAAAGTTGACAGATTAATAATGCATTATTCTAATCTATTAGTCTTTTATCAATTTTAAAAACCAAATGACGGCACACACTTTCTGTATGAACCCATTTATTTATGTTCAGTCATGTTTAATTGATCTCCTCTTGTGTGAGGGCAATACATTGGGTTAAGTATGATATGACTCAAATTATGAGATAAGGGAGATAATTCATATAGTAATTATCAAGAATGTACAGGTTACAATAAGGGTGAAAACGATAATAGTACATTTCTTGTATGTTTTCTGGCAGTCATGTTTATTTAGTGATTTTAAATTATTCTAGGACTTAGTATTTTTACAGCATTCTTGGAGTTAGGATTAAGCTATATACATTATATACTCCAGTCTCACAAGGGATAACCTGAATAATTTGGCAATATCCACGTTGATCATGTCAGTATATCGAACCGACTATCATTTTGTCATAGATACGTCCTTTGTTTGGGCACGTGGATGTTTTAAGGGATAATCTAAACAGTTTTAGAGCCATGAAGAATTTATATGGGCTGTGATAAAATACCGTGGAGAGCTTGTGTTACTTAAACTGTTTATTGTTGCAACATACTGTGTGAATATGTATAATTGACTTGATCTCTAGAAACTTTCTGTGGACATTCCTTTGTGGATGTGTGAACATTTCTTATTCGGAACATGGAATTAAGGAAATATGATTTTACAAGGAACATTTTTTTTACAGATAGTAACAATTTAGATTGTTCCTGTAAAATCCGTACGGTATATCGATAGATTCTGTACACTATTTAATCTTAAATATATTTTTGAATTCAGCTTCCGGTTTCTTCTTTCTCTTATTTTCACGTAACAAATGTGTCGTTTCTTTCCAAAGAAAATACATTTTCTTTTGAACCAGAAAACAGATAGACATCACCTAGTTGTTTGCTATCACTTTGTATTTGCAGCAATTGCTTTTGTTTTTAATCTCCCTCTTTTACATCCTAACGCGTCACTCCTACAATTTATTACGTCACGTTTACAACCTTCATCGTAACCTTTGCTAATACGATACATTATAATCACTGGTAATGGAAGGAGCCATCAAAACACACTGAAAGCACCATGTAAACTGTACAGTTACAGTAACTAATCAGTTTTCATTTCCATGAATTTATCCACAGACATAAACCATTCTGAAGACATGGGAAAAAAATTTTCAAATATATTTTTTATTGTACATTCTTCGTTCGGTCCGTATAAAACTCGTCACCTGTTTTTGTGATTTGTTTAAAGAATTTTAAGTTTTCTTCGCTCTTATGATGGAGTCGCCCAGTCAGAACCATTTTCTGTCTAAACCGGAAGTTCTTTATCTTCTTGGGGACTGATGGGATAGATTCCATCGGGGGTTTCCGGATAATTGGTTTGACTGTTTCTCCTCCATTGATGGAATCATCTGTAACTGATATAATACAAAATAATTTTATGTTAATGATTTAATATAACTGACAATGTCTCTGTTTGATGAAAATTTCACAAAACTTCTTCAATAAAGTGATACTTTAGATCTTCTTCATTTATTTCTTCTATGAATATCGTGGTTATTTTTAATGGTCTCTTTAAAGCATTTTGATGGTCAATATTATCTCAGACATTGTTGTACGAACAATTTTTATTTCTTACATTAAAAGTTTTTTTCTTAGTTCATAACAGATGATTGTTTGTGTATATTTACCTTCTATCCGTGTGGTAGGTAGTTTGGGTGGAGTACACACTTTGACGGGTGTTGCTACGGTATCCCTGTGTGGATTACTGACAGTTGGCAGTCTGTGCTTGTTTAGAGGAAATAAACTTGGGGCAAGTGTTTCGATAGGCTTTGGCACAGGAAGTTGAATATCTGGTCTTGAGAAGGAGCTTTGGATCTTCTCTTGAGCTGAGTTTTCTTCGTCATTATGCGAACTTTCCAAAGCAACCGAAATCACAGCATCCTCAGTTTGTCGTAAATGACTACCATCATGTTGGTATTCATCGCTATCATTTGCTACTTTTGAGTTATCTGCATTCATTTCGATGTCGGATGACTCCAAGTTTTCAGAATCAGCAACTCCTACGACGGAACTTTCTATATGCGTGTTCAGCTGTGAGGTTTCCGCTCCTGGTTGATTTCCACCTGTGTTTGTTTTCGGGACGAGTACCGGAGGACCGATCACCGCTGTCGAGATTTGTGGCTTACTCCTAAGTTGGGAAGGACGGACTGACCTCCGTTCACTTACTGCTGTATTTAAAAACGTACTTGACGCCTCAGATCCACTCATATTGATAGTGGAGACATTCTTATCTTCGGGGTTATCAAACTCGGTAAAATCATGTCTACTGCCTTCCATTGTTTCATAATAATCTAATATATCAGATATAATTCCTTTGTCAAAGTTTTCCTTTTCCTCACAGCGATTGTTGTCATGTGTTGGCAAGCCACGCCCATCAGAAGCAGATTTCGCTGTAGAGAGTGAATTATTGATTAGTGGTAACCCCGTCGCCTCAGATTGGGGAACCTGAGATTGTACTCCACACTCACTTCCCACAGTCTCTTTCGATACAAACTTTTCAATTACACTTTTCCTCTTCATGGTTGCAGACGAAAGCGTGTTGCGCCCGCCCATCCTTCTTCGCAGCGCTAGACTCATGCGTGGATAGTCAGTGCTTTTTGAAAAAGTTTTTTTCTTGCTTTCATTGTTGACATTTTCAGAAAGTCCTTTTTCCAATTGTTGCCTACGTCTAGGGTCGGAAGATGACCCATATTGGACTTGCCTTGTTGGTCTTGAAGACCCAACCCTTTGAACTCTACCCCTTAAGCCACCGATATGTTCAGAATGTGAACGACGATTATCCGTGGTGGCAGTGGAGCGAGTGTCTTCTGGTGAAGTACTCAGGTCACGGTTACGTGTTATCTTCACGTCAGCATCGACTGGAAGGAAATCGTAGCTCTGTAGATAAATACTGTCAGCGACAGGTTCCATATGCGCGTTATCAAAAAATATGTCTTCTTCCAATACCCCAAGAACTTTGTTCATTCCTCCATCATTCTCTATTTTCATATCAGTGTTTCCACTTAACACTGTACACCCATCGTCATGATGTTCATGTAACTCAGATTTTCTTTGTTCATAGCGAAGACCAGTCGTGTTTCCATGAGATACAAGTACAGGTGGACCGACTCCTGCAGTAGAGCTTACTTTGCTCCTTAGTCGAGAAGGGAAGATAGACCTTCTTTCACTAATTGCAGTGTTTAAAAACGCGCTTGAAGCTTTCGATCCACTCATATTACCATAAGAAACATCTTCATCTTCGAGGTCTTGTAATACAGCTAAATCGTGTTCGCATGCGTCACTAATTTCTAAAACTTCAGATGTCTTAAGAATATTAGAAAATCTGTTCTCTGACGATTCATTATTTTTAACGTTAAGAGAATCATGTCCAGACTCACCATGTGCTGTGGTGCGACTGCTGCTGATGGACGGATAGTTTTGCTGACCAGTATAATCACCTTTACTAAACCTCTCATGCCTGTTAACCAATGACTCACCGGATGTCACGACAGTTTGTGTAAAGAGAGAAGAAGGTATGGTATCTCGGTTTGTCAACCGTTTAGGAGTAGAAAGCGCTCGTGGAGAATATACTCCTCTAGTAGAATGTGCTAATTCACTGTCAGTTCGGTTGTCCATTTGCTGTCGAATTTCACGGTTAGACGATGATCCATATTTCACTTGGTTAGATGGGTTATGGGGGTCCGACTTTTGACTTCTTACGCTATAGCGAGATGGTAACACTAATTTTCGTTCAACCATCGCATTTCTAAGAAACTTGCTCGATTCAGCGGACCCACTTAAACTCCTGGGATATGGATTCTCAACATGGTTTTCAGATTGCACCATGCCCGGTAATACACAAGATTCAGACGTTTTCCCGGGTTTATGTGTGACGATATGTGGGAAGTTCGACTCATGAATATGTTTGCTTTTTGGAGAATTAACCGGAGGACACTCCATATTTTCCATTTCAGAAGGCGACAAGGTTTTCCTTACCCCTGGTAACAATCTTTGAGCAAAAGCGAGTTCTCTTGGGGACAACCCAACTAAATTGACTCGGTCTTTGTTTACGGCAGTAATGTCTTGTGGGTATCCTTCAGATTCAGGCGAACACGCGTTATAATCAAAGGAAGAGGGTGTATGCATGTTATCGTCCACTTTATAACTATCAAATTGAAATGAAGGAGGATCAACAGGTTTTCTCCTGTCCATGATCTTTTTGGCGACCATAACTTTCGGTCTCGATGGGGATTTCTTAACCGTATCTCGACTTGTATTTTGATTCACTCCGAATCGGAGATATGTATCGATCTTCCCCTTAGTGTAACCGCTACTGGTGGGATTTCCTTGATTTCCATTATTTCTAACGGTGTTTACTGAATTACCTTTAACTATAACACCACTATCACCTCGAAGGTCTTCCGAGGACTGAGCTTTCTTAAGTTGTCCATGCACACCCTGTATCTTTCGGAACCTAAGTGTCCCCATACTTGCACTAAGAGGCCTCCCTTCAGGAGGGTATGGCTGTCGTTTGTACTTTATAACGACACGTTTTTCGTTGTTTTCAGTTTGAGAAGGCATTGGTTTAATCCTGGGCATTTGGATACTGTTTTTGTCATCGTTGTGTGAAGTACTGTCATCCGCATTTTTCTCACTTTCAATTATCTTAGGAGTTACCTCTTTTGGTGACGGTTTTATGTTTTCCATCAACGGTTTTACCAGCTTTTCTCTTTTATTCAATAACACTTGTATTTCTTGCTGTAACCCTCCCTCTTGTTGTGATGGTGATGGATGTGTATGCGGATTTGTAAACGAAGATGTCAATTGTTTTTGGTCAATTTCCAAATTCGTAACTTGTTCTGAGTGGCAGTAATCACCGCAGTCTTCATCAGAAAAATCACTTTCTATCGTTGTTTGATCGTGAGTAGACTCAACAATTGATTCTATCTGATCGATATCGCTAGTTTGCTTTGGAATCTGATTTCCTTGGATTTGGTGAAGTTCAAAGGAATCCGCTTTATGCATAAGACCCTTAGACGAAAGAGTTTTTTCACAAGAAGACTCCGAGGGTTCTTTATAATCCAACAGAGGATTTGATGGTGCCTTTTCATCGTTTCTATGTCCAGATACGTCTTCGGTTTTATTGGTAGATGTTAAATCTAATTCGGTCCCCTCAAACTTTGTTTGCAGCGATCGGTGCCTTTCTTTATTTTTCTTATCATCACAGAAACCTTGTTTAGTCGGGTTGTCCTGACTACAGTTTGTTTCGTTATTGTTCTCCCTGTTAGTATCTTTCCGAGTATTGGTAAGGCGACTGATGAAAAAAGCTTTATTGACTACAACTCGCTTCGCCGCAGAGGTGTTACCGGGCTTTTCATCATTTGTTGCAGCGTCGTTAGAAGATGTGATAACATGTATCTTATCTTGCTGGACATCTATAGTTTGTTGTGAAACGGACGATTTGTTCGAGCTTACCAAATCATTTGGTTTAATCTCGCGAGGTAAAGGGTTCGTCGGTGATTCACATAAAGCATCATCGTGATATGTAGCAGACGATTCATGTACATCCACCTGCCAACACTGACCGAATTTCGATGATTCGTGTATTTGGGTTTCGTCCTTTGTTGTATCGCCGCCCTTAGGAACGTTTTCCGAAGTTGTTCCTTTCGTATTCAGCGTTGGAGGTACCGTGGAGTCTTCCATCGTAAACTCTGAGGGTGGTTGATAATCTGTTTTAGTTTCTGGCAGCTTCTGACATGTGATAGTCCTTTCTAATGGGCTCGCTTTGTCTTCTATCACTTTGTTTGTGTTGCCTTCATACATTTGTGTGGTACTTGTTTGATTAATCTTGTATCGTACTGGTTTTTGAGGTGATTCCTTGTCAAAAGCGGCGGGTTTGCACTGTTCTGCTTTCATCGTTTGTCCCAATTCGTTAATCGCTGGTTGACTGCTCGACTGTTGACTATTCCCTTTAACAGAGAGCTGACTAGCCATTGGCTCATGCCTAAGTTTGTCCATTACCACTTGCTGACCACCTGGTAAAATGTGTTGTTCTACATTTTTTGACTGTTCCTGTATTTTGTTAAGTGTTTCAGAATGAGCAGTGTTTGTTTGCTCTCGTCCGATAACCGTTCCTTTTGGTATAGGACTTGATGGTTTCTCTAGACTTTGAGAATCTATTGCCCTTGATTCCTCAGTAATGGTTGACATATGTGACATTTTTTGATGATATTTATTACATTCCTGCATCTGCTTGTGAAAAGTCGTCATTTGATGAATACCTACTGGAGCTTCCATGCGTCGTCTGATAGTTGTTGCTTCAGTTGTTGTTTGTACTGTTTTCTTCACGTCGTCCTCGATATATTGTTGCTGTTGGTTGTTCACACCTTGCGGTCGTTGAATGTCCTGTTTTTCTTCGCGACCGTTTGATGTTACACTAGTCTTTGAACTGTCTAGAGTTTCTGTCACTTTGCTTTTCAAGGAATCCTCTTTGTCTGGTTTCGTTCCTATGTCTTGTTTATTTGTTTTCTCTTGTTGTTGAATGAATAATTCAGGATGTAATCGTTGTCGTTGTATGTCTGTCACACCATGCAATGTTTCCATAATATTTTGACTAATTGCTGATTTTGGTTGTTGACTGATCGGAGTATCGTTGTAACGTCCTTGTGGATGTTGATCATTCGTTTTTAAGTCCTGTTTGTTGTTCTTTATCATTTGTTGGCCAACCACTATCGGAGATGAATCGGTTGAAAGAGCACAAATGCTTTCTCCTGTACTACCGTGTCCAACAAGAGCATCAGGCGTAGTCAATAATCCATTATGCAAATCTTGTTCAACAATTGCCATTTCATCTCTGCCGTCGCCATGGTTATCTAAGTTCGGTGACTGAAGCCGTTCTAAAATTCCGTGACTCTGTGTGTGGCGTCCCTGGGGTATTTCCCTAGGTTCTGTTATACCTAGTTTTAAAACAGGTTGAAAATGTTCCTCTTTTGAATCGTCTGTCGATTCAGTTTGCTGTGACGAGGAGTTGTGTTCAGTTGATCCGACGTTATTTTTATCACTTGAACACAACTCCTCGACAGTATGCTGTAGTTCTAATTCGATATCGTCTGTATCATCATTTCCATATTGCACATAGTTCCTACTGAAGTTTAACGTCCTTTGGTGGCGTGGAGCTAACCGATTCCATACAGAACCTCCATCACCAGTCTTGTGCCCTCCGCCTAATGACTCAGCATGGCTCTCTGATGTTTTGGATATAGGTGTTTTACGAGAACTTTCCTGTTTACTAATACTCCTTGACGACAGGAGATCAAACTCGCAAACAAGTCCACGATCACTTTGTGAAATAACTGGTGTTTTAGCCGAGTCAACCAACCATCTATAGGGCTGGAATTCATTTGCGGTTTGCACTTTAGTGGAAATTAATGATTCATTTTTCGAATAGTCTTTAGTTCCTTTGGAATGAAAGGGAATGTGGTGTCGAGTTTTACTTTTTAGGCACGTGCTTGAGGTAGAAGTTTTGACAATTTGCATTGTATCACTTTTATGACTAGAAGTTTCCCGTGAAGTCTTCTTGCTGTTATCTCCTTCCCGAAGAACTTGATGCAACTCCACGGGAACTGTTGAAGAGGTAGGCTGCTTTGAGGTAGATTGACTAGTAGAATTGCACACATTGTCCGTCTCCGGGGCGAAAGGTCCTGGTAGCACTTGGTTTGTGGATTCTTCTTCTCTGTACTCATGTTCGATTTCTGTTGTGTCGTCTGCTTCTTCTTCAAGTGATTGCGATTCGGAAATAGGCGACTCTGCCACATGCGAATTTGTAACTGTGAGTGTATTTTCTAGTGTAGAAATCGCTGTATCCTGCATGTACAAATCAAACAAAAGATATTCATTTATTTTGTTTTATGTTTAGTTATGTTTCGGCAAAAACATGTTATCAATTACAAAAAAAAACCCAAACATCGCGGGTCTGTAGACAAACCAAATTAACAGACAAGTGTATATCAATATGTTCTGAGAAGTAATTCATTAATGTCATAGAGGTTACATATTGCTATTAAGAAAATGTATCCTTGTTAGAACACATGCATACCTCCAGGTCCGAAGCATGATGTTCTGGGCAGATCGTAGCTGAATGGTTCCCATTTGACAGGTCTTCTTGATTTCGTTCATTCGTTTCATGATTCCTGTCAGTGCCACTGTTTTTAGGGCTTTCGTCAACATTTATTTTTCGCCTTCGTCGATTTCTGACTTTGTCGACGCCATGTCTACATCTTACTGAAATAAGATATAAATATTGTACAATGCCGGATACTATTGATGTATAATTTCCTTGGTAGCACTGACGAGTCCAAGAAGGACGAACCAACTGTTTTGTTTCTCTAATGTTACTGACAAGTTCTAGAAGGACAAAGTAAAGTTCTGCATTATTACATAACTGTCGAGTCCTAGGAAAATGAAACAACTGAATGGTGGAGATAACTTTCCAAAAGTGTTAGATATATTTTAATCTGTCTATCTTCTATAACGTAGGTACTCACATGAAAGTCCCCTGAAAAATGTTCCCAGACGATGTAAAATCCCGCCATCCGTTCTGACTTCATTTTCTCCTGGTATTGTTTCCTCTATAGCTGCAGACATGAATGAAATATTTCATTGATATAAATATTCGACTGTTGGTTTAAAGCATACTGTGTGGTAATGGTGGCTAAAGTATTTAATTGTGACGAAAATACCGTAACACTATAGGTGTATGACCGTTATGGGAGCACACATTTCACCCTTACACCTGCCAATACTATCGGACAAAAGGCTAATGGATGTAATTGAATCGACGTTTAAATCTATTTCTAGTGTGTTGATTTCATCTTAATGTTTACCGAAAACAATTGTAAGATGACATTGTCATAAATTAAAAAAGTTAATCCAAAGTAACCCTCGATATCATTTTTAAAATGTTTATTTGTCATGAAGTGTTTTAAGCAACGCATTTAAATCATATTTGTCTTTGTATTAATATTTAATCAAGCAGAACTCCGAAGTAACACTTAGGTGTCATATTGGTAATTTAAAACGCTAAAATATTGTCAAAGTGTCTAAAACAACAATAAAATGTGTTTTTCATAAACACAACTTCAGTTTTAACCGTACTTGGTATGCTGTAATCAAAGATGTTACTTACATGTTGAGCTCCCATTTCCACTCATAGCGCCCGGACCGAAAGTAAAAGTTAGGAATATATATATGGACCTCTTGTACTAAACCAATTGGGATTGGCATAAAGGATCCGTACGCCGTCAAAACCATTAAGGCGTCACACGCCGCCATATTGTGAAAGATTTTAATTTTTACCTAAATAACATTTGAAATCCTCTGTGTTGTTTATCTGTATATATACTGTATGCATTGTAGAACGTGATATAAAACGATGGACGTATTGTTTAGTTACGCAATGCCTAACTGATCATGATAAAATAATTGATATTGTAGAATTTATAGGAAACAAAAAAACATATATTGCTGCCAATTGTAATACGAATTGTGTAGTAACTATAGTCAGTTAAACTGCCTATTTTGTTTTTGTTGTGAGGTAGTTCTTTAATAAAAATCACCGACTGACAATGACTATTCACAGTTCCACACACACAGGACATGACTTCGTGACAAGGAGTTGGAGAATAAATGACCGTGTCGGTATGTCTGACACTTTAACCGAAGGAATGCAGCTTCAAAGCCTCTAAAAAGTGCTATATTGATGGGAAAATGTTTATAATTTATAATACCATTTCATCGACCATCATTAATTTTCTTAAACGAATGGAACGCGCATCTTTAAAACTTTTCATTACTTACCTCTTCTGTTGTAATTCAATGACAATTATTTACTCTTACATCTAATAGGATGAAATCAAATCTGAAATCAAATATTCTCGGTTCGGCTCAGGCGAAAAGCTATCTAAACAAAGTAAGGTACATTAGCACATTAAGGTAGTTATACGGGATCCGTGGGTAAACAGACGGCGGTGAACCTTGTTGTATAAATTCTAATTAACGCCAAATGTCAAGAGAACATCTAGCGAGAAGTATGTGCTACCACTTATATACTGGAAGGTACGTATGTACTACTACATATGTAAATCTATCTAGCTTTACTAGGAAAAAATCAAACATTTTTTGCTTGTAATTAAACAATAAGGTATGACAAATTGAGAGTAAGATAGTATACGAAAGAATACTTCTTTGGAGAAATTCTGGTGGACATACAAATGACAAGGTATTAGCTATTCTTGAACAAGATGGTTGACAGACAAATAAGTATTAAGTAACATCCCCTTTAGGTCGACTTGGGATGGTCCCTATCAATACCCGTTCTCAATTGAAGGATCTATTTGTGTAGATGATAATAAGTAAAGTCATGATATAATTTATTTGGGAGTATTTATAGACCATTTTGGCGAACCAACCCCCCGAGGCCGTTGTCTGACCAATCCAATTAGGCGATTCAATTTGTCACCCGAGTACGGCGTCAAATAAAAGAGACAGATATGGTGTTATAACCAGTTGTATGAAGGTAGCCATAATATTCATGTTGAACAAACTGTCAATATACATTTACTATTAAACATACCAATAATCATCTAACAATACATAACCTGGATTTGAACCCTTTGATAACAGACGGTAAAGGAAATCCCACCTATAGTAAAACCTGCCTTAGCGACTACCTCTGTATGACGACCACCTGCTGAATAAGACCACTTTCACATGGTGGTCAATTTCAACACAATTTCACCCGTTTATAATGCCATCTTGGGTGGTTATATAGACAGGTTTGGTTTGACAGTATTTCAGTTTTAACTTTACCTCATTTACCATACAGATACATTTTTGTTAATATCGACGTTACGTACATGTTTTATAATGAGATTCTATCTCTATACCAGCAGATGATATTTTTGTATATCCGTGACTGCTCCACCTTTGCCACACATATACCATTCCACTTACCCATCCTATCTCCCCTCATCTAGTGCATCCTCGGTACTCCAGGGGTTCCGATCACTTACGATCTCTACACCCCTGGACTATCTCATAGTGAAATTGAAGGCTGCTCAGCGGAAAACATTTGACCAATCACAGACTAGCAAAGATTCCCTTTGAAGACTACAGAGAGAGCGAAGCCTAACATCAAAGCCACACAGTCAACCACAGTGTACCGTTATGCGGCTCTTTTGATGTACATCAAATGACTAAATTACCTGTCACAGTTCTGTCTATTCTGTTGCCTCCAGTTTTACTATGAGATAGTCCAGGGGTGTAGAGATCGTAAAAGATCGGAACCCCTTGAATATCGAGGATGCATCTAGTGATGCTTCAGTGTGGTAGCACTATAATTACACTCAGTATATACTCCTCCCAAAACATATGACACTCACACACACAAAACATCGCACACAGGGTAGGCCGCTTACATTATCCTAACTGTAAACAGTACGGTCAAGTTAATTAATCAAACCCATTTTATACTGCAGCCTTCTCTTCTGATACTCAACATCTGCAGCTCGGCTACTCTCTCGTTTGTTCAACTTAACAACAAATGTTGTTTTTTTTTCCCCAACGAAACAATTGCTGAAATGTGCGCACTGATACTTTTATACCAATGAAAAAGTTTCCAAGTAGATGTGGCGCAGTGGTAGAAGGCGCAGGTATGTTTGGCTAGGCGATTGGGTGCTGTAGATCGTGAGTTCGAGGCCCGGATAGGGCACGAGTCTATAAATTGTCATGCTCTGTAAATAGTGTTTCTTTGATATACAAAAAGAAAGATACACACATCGACACACTTGTGTAGTATTGTTACAATGAGACAATCTAATATATTGGAACTAAAATTGACCTTTCTTCACATTAATATTTTTATACATATTTTTAACATTTAAACAAGTTTTATTCGTTTATTTTATTTCTCTGTGTTAATTATACAATCCCGATAGCTCTGATTTAACCCTGTTAGATTACCCCCCTCCCCCCTCCCCCCCTTGTACAATCGTGGGAAAAACATAAAATGTAGGCAGATTTAGCGGACTACTTATGTGGTGTACAGTAGTTACCATTAGGTCACAATCGTCTCCATCGAGTGTACAGTCGGTACCATTGGGTATACAGTTATATTTTAGTACCGTTGGATTTACAGTTACATGTAGTTTTATTGGGTGATTAGTTGGTGCCAGTGGGCTTACAGTCGGTACAATTGGGTGGACCGTTAGTTACATTGGGTGTACAATTGGTTTTACTAATTGCTCAGTTGGCACCAATGGGTATACAGTTGGTACCATTGGGTATACAGTTGGCACCATTGGGTATACAGTTGGTACCATTGGGTATACAGTTGGTACCATTGGGTATACAGTTGGTACCATTGGGTATACAGTTGGTACCATTGGGTATACAGTTGGTACCATTGGGTATACAGTTGGTACCATTGGTATACAGTTGGTACCATTGGATATACAGTTGGTACCATTGGGTATACAGTTGGTTGGACCATTGGTATACAGTTGGTACCATTGGGTATACAGTTGGTACCATTGGTATACAGTTGGCCATTGGTATACAGTTGGTACCATTGGGTATACAGTTGGTACCATTGGTTACAGTTGGTACCATATACAGTTGGTACCATTGGGTATACAGTTGGACCATTGGGTATACAGTTGGTACCATTGGGTATACAGTTGGTACCATTGGTATACAGTTGGTACCATTGGGTATACAGTTGGTACCATTGGATATACAGTTGGTACCATTGGGTATACAGTTGGTACCATTGGGTATACAGTTGGCACCATTGGGTATACAGTTGGTACCATTGGATATACAGTTGGTACCATTGGATATACAGTTGGTACCATTGGATATACAGTTGGTACCATTGGGTATACAGTTGGTACCATTGGTATACAGTTGGTACCATTGGGTATACAGTTGGTACCATTGGATATACAGTTGGTACCATTGGGTATACAGTTGGTACCATTGGGTATACAGTTGGTACCATTGGGTATACAGTTGGTACCATTGGATATACAGTTGGTACCATTGGATATACAGTTGGTACCATTGGATATACAGTTGGTACCATTGGGTATACAGTTGGTACCATTGGGTATACAGTTGGTACCATTGGGTATACAGTTGGTACCATTGGGTATACAGTTGGTACCATTGGCATACAGTTGGTACCATTGGGTATACAGTTGGTACCATTGGTATACAGTTGGTACCATTGGGTATACAGTTGGTACCATTGGCATACAGTTGGTACCATTGGGTATACAGTTGGTACCATTGGGTATACAGTTGGTACCATTGGGTATACAGTTGGTACCATTGGGTTTACAGTTGGTACATTGGGTATACAGTTGGTACCATTGGGTATACAGTTGGTACCATTGGGTATACAGTTGGTACATTGGGTATACAGTTGGTACATTGGGTATACAGTTGGTACCATTGGGTATACAGTTGGTACCATTGGGTATACAGTTGGTACCATTGGATATACAGTTGGTACCATTGGGTATACAGTTGGTACCATTGGGTATACAGTTGGTACCATTGGGTATACAGTTGGTACCATTGGGTATACAGTTGGTACCATTGGGTATACAGTTGGTACCATTGGTATACAGTTGGTACATTGGGTATACCATTGGGTATACAGTTGGTACCATTGGGTATACAGTTGGTACCATTGGGTATACAGTTGGTACCATTGGTATACAGTTGGTACCATTGGGTATACAGTTGGTTACCATTGGTTGGTACCATTATACAGTTGGTACCATTGGTATACAGTTGGTACATTGGTATAACAGTACAGGTACCATTGGTATACAGTTGGTACCATTGGGTATACAGTTGGTACAATGGGTATATACAGTTGGTACATTGGGTATACAGTTGGTACCATTGGGTATACAGTTGGTACCATTGGGTATACAGTTGGTACCATTGGGTATACAGTTGGTACCATTGGGTATACAGTTGGACCATTGGTATACAGTTGGTACCATTGGGTATACAGTTGGTACATTGGGTATACAGTTGGTACCATTGGGTACATTGGTATACAGTTGGTACCATTGGTATACAGTTGGTACCATTGGGTATACAGTTGGTACCATTGGTATATACATTGGTATTGGGTATACAGTTGGTACCATTGGGTATACAGTTGGTACATTGGTATACAGTTGGTACCATTGGGTATACAGTTGGTACCATTGGGTATACAGTTGGTACCATTGGTATACAGTTGGTACCATTGGGTATACAGTTGGTACCATTGGGTATACAGTTGGTACCATTGGGTATACAGTTGGTACCATTGGGTATACAGTTGGTACCATTGGGTATACAGTTGGTACCATTGGGTATACAGTTGGTACCATTGGTATACAGTTGACATTGGTATACAGTTGGTACCATTGGGTATACAGTTGGTACCATTGGGTATACAGTTGGTACCATTGGGTATACAGTTGGTACCATTGGGTATACAGTTGGTACCATTGGGTATACAGTTGGTACCATTGGGTATACAGTTGGTACCATTGGGTATACAGTTGGTACCATTGGATATACAGTTGGTACCATTGGATATACAGTTGGTACCATTGGGTATACAGTTGGTACCATTGGGTATACAGTTGGTACCATTGGGTATACAGTTGGTACCATTGGGTATACAGTTGGTACCATTGGTATACAGTTGGACATTGGGTATACAGTTGGTACATTGGGTATACAGTTGGTACATTGGTATACAGTTGGTACCATTGGACAGTTGGTACATTGGGTATACAGTTGGTACCATTGGTATACCATTGGTACCATTGGGTATACAGTTGGTACCATTGGGTATACAGTTGGTACCATTGGTATACAGTTGGTACCATTGGGTATACAGTTGGTACCATTGGGTATACAGTTGGTACCATTGGGTATACAGTTGGTACATTGGGTAACAGTTGGTACCATTGGGTATATTGGTACATTAGGTAAGCAGTTGGCACCATTCAGGCATTTGAAGTACAGTTGTTGGTGCAATTGGGTGTGTAATTGTAGCAATCTGGTATACAGTTGGCACCACTGGTATATATAGCTGCAATTATTGTAGCTCAAAAGACGTTTAGACAGAAAATGGTGTCGTCTTTAGAGCTACAATTGGTGCCTATTACTGCTAATGGAGCAAAGTAATGATTATGCAAACCGTTATAAAAACGTTTATTTGCATTTCATCTTACTTGTTCGATATCGCTTTCATACTAGGCAATAAAACTGAACCACATGAATTATCAAATTCTCACCGAGGCATTTTTTTTACGCAATACATATGAAGGTCTTTCTGAAGGGAATTTTTACGGCAAGTCCAGAAATTGTGAAAATGACGCCGAGTGAGCGGTACGGTAGATATTAAGAATATAAGTTATGTTTGTTTTGGACAAAAATAATATGTAAATACATGTATACGCATACAATAATTGAAAAAAAAAAGTATAGAAAACTGTGCCCGAGTGATTTTCGGAGGTAGCGCTCCACTATGACACATAGGGACCAATTCGTACCCGGCCGAAAGGTATAGCAGGCCGGGAATGTATATTCGTTCTATGGTAAATACAGTAGCATTGGGGTGAACAGTTGGTGCAATAGAGTGTACAGTTTTTATGGGGCTGCGTTGGCCGAGTGGTTAAGATGTCCCGACAGTAACGAGTATCCCAGATGTGTGTAATGTATTTTTGTAGGGAAATAAATCGCAACTTGTATTCTATGAAATAAAGATTGGCGAAAACGAATAGGTTTGCAGATCCCGATAAAGATTTATAGCAAAAAGCCTTCAGAATAGAATTTGTCAACATATTCAGTAGAATGATACATGTAAATTATATTTTATTTCCAATATAGATGACATGACGCTAGGTATTTAGGTATGTGATTGTAATTATAAAAAAAACGACAATTAGCAACTATCATTACGTTATATCAATGCCGTCCGTAGTCATTGTACCGTGATTTTTTTTTATAATTTGGTTTCAATGTTCGACAAAAATACTCTCGGCCGTGTTTTGTAATCTTTTGGTTGCTGAAAACGATAGACAATGCCATATTCACAAAAATTCTTTCTGAATGTGCTTAATACAACTGAAACACTTACGAATGCGTTCCGGGGTTCCTGTCCAGATCCGCCATCGTTGAAATAGTCCATGATTTAAATCCAAATATTGAGAGAGAAAATTTTGGCCACTCATTCGTCCATAAAAGAAAGTTTATCACAATTGTGGATTAAAACTGTCAATGAAAAATGTCAAATAACGGTATACAACGAAAGACAACACAGGCACGTGGTTTGTTCCGTCGACCACACGTGAAATCTACAAGGCGCTCGCGCTCGTGCGGGGCGCTTTCACTTCAAAACCCGTTTCATTCGAGTACTGGTCGGGCGTTTTTACAAACTTTGAACCGCGATTTTCAAAGTATAAACAAATATATGTACAAGTAATTGTGTTGATGTACATCTTAAAGTTTTTCACAAAGTCGTTACAATATGAGTAATTCTGACCTATTACCTGTTTATAAGAAATGATCTAAGGATGTACTTCACCCTTTCGTACAACCCTAATTAAACGATCTTTTTTCAAAGATTTTTTTTTTATTGCGAAAACAGATGTGTTGATTCTTAAACCCATAAAATATGATATTTATGAAATGTGTAGTTTTTTTTTTTTTTTTTTAAGTAAATAGTCGGGCAAAGGAAACCAGTCTAAATGCGGTCTTTGGCCTTCCAAAAGGCATTGCATACCATAATGATAGTCAAATTCTGCTTACGGTGTATAATATACTGGATATATTAACACCATTTTTACCGACTTTAGCCTTTGTTTGTCCGACTATTCGCTTTAAAGAATGGATATCACTAAGTAATAAGCAAAATATTTAGCATGAAGATACATTAGGGTCAGCTGCATATTGTATTTGTATTTCTGCGCTCATGGTAATTTCAGAGGTCAAAGGTCAAAGGGTGAATTCACTTTTTCATTGTTTAAGTCCTAATTAATTAAAAAATTTAAAATAGAGATGACATTTTTTGCAGATTTTGCGTGTAAATATTGGGTTTGTGAAATTCAGTTAAGAAAAATCATGAAAAATTCAAAAAGTAGGTCACGGTGATCTAGTTAATTCGTTTTGATGAAATTGCCAGCGCCCGAAGGCGCGAGATTTTGGTGTTTGGGGAGTCCATGGGTCTCCCCGGAAAAAAATTACGATATAGAATGGCTGAGATGAGTTTTACGATGTATTTTAATGGTTTTAAAGTGTTCTTACCATGGTAATTTTTCGATTTAAAGTAACCTGCATTTAGTTGTGATAATTGTGTCGTCATATCATTGTGCAACCCTGCTCGATCTGAACATACCGGCTTCACACCATCGGCACATTGTTTTGTAACTCAATTTCAAATATGCATTTTTAGAACATTTCAGTCGGCTAAAAATGGGGGCAAAAGACATGTTTGCTCCCCCGTCCTCATTGGAAGTTGGAATTTGGTTCCAGTGCCAAAAATGAAGTTCTGAAGGCCACTCGATTGTAGACAGTATTCATTGAGCATCCTCATTATTGCTTCTTGTGATGTGAGAGATATTTCTTAGACGGTCAACGTCTAATATCTAATGAGTACATGTTGGTGCATCAAAGATTTGTACTTTAATGAAAGTCCATTTTCGAGACAACCTTCAACAAGTTCCTTGCCTGTACTCTGTTGTAACACTCTAGAGTCCAGTGTAAGATTTATTGCCAATGGGGAAAAACTAACTGTTCGTCCCATAGAATAAGGCAAAATGCATATCCTTCCTTGAATTTACAGCTTGAAATAAGAAAATATCAGATTTTTTAAAATAAAGACTCAAAGCAAAACGTTGTTGTTTTTATATCTTTTTATTAATTTTATTTGTTTGAATATTTATCACTGTAAGTTTTTGGGGGTTTCCCAGGCCCTAAGTATTCTCATACATAGAGTATAAAGAATATCTTCAGGTCTATAAGACATATACAACATGTATTAATATGGGGTTATAATCTTGATATTTAAAGTCATTCTTATTGTAAATTTCAAAAGTAACAAATCAGCAAAACTAAAGCTTCCATTATGGCTACTTCTTCAAACATCCCTTGGTAACATAATTGAACTCTCCTAATAATAAGACAAGGAAAGCCCACTTTAAAAAATAAGGGTTGACAGGGTTAAGCAAATACAATATAATATCTATATACCTTTTAAATGTAATTTTCTGTCTATAAATAGGCCCAACTCCTTATAGCATCTTACACTCCTTACAAAATCAAGCATTTTACCCAAAGATTGGCAAACTCAAAATTTCATGATCATTTTAGGGTTTGAATTCAAAAGTGAAGATTGACGTTTTATTTAGAAATATCAATGAATGCTCAATAGAACTTTTCTCCATCATGTTCATAAGTCAATGGTACTGTATTTAGATGAAATCTGTATGAAATACATGGAGATAGATTTATTATTCAAAGGGGGATAACTCCTATAGAGTTATCAGATTGTGAGTATTTTGCGTAGTACAGTAGTGGAAGAAAATCCAAGAAATATGTTATCAGTAACATACACATATCTAATATGAAAATTTAATTAAACTTCTTCCATGGTGTAACAAAATAAGTAATTATGTTAAACTGTTCTCTATATTTGTCTGTATTATCTGTAAAATTGAAAATTATTTCAAAAATTAAAAAAAAAAAAATAAGATTTCAACTTATAATTTTTATAATTTAAAATAGGATAAAAATGTTAAAATGCCTCCTTAAATGCATAAATTATAAAAAATGCTAGATAGTGAAATTGAGGGGGCTGCTAAAAACCATGTAACCTGAATTTAGTTGTGATAATTGTGTCGTCATATCATTGTGCAACCCTGCTCGATCTGAACATACCGGCTTCACACCATCGGCACATTGTTTTATAACTCAAAATAATAATAAATTAATTGTCTTGCTATGACATATAAACAAAGTAATCTTTTAAGAGACATTTTTTGAAATACAAATGTAGTACGTGTGTGGACATTTTTAGTGTAGTCCATGTGTATTGAATTTCTACTATCAAAGGTTTGAACATTATGTTCTTGAAGGTTTTAGGAAATGCGCCGTGCAGCGGAAATTTTTTTTGAATGAAGTACGAAAAATGTTGTGCACGAGAACCATTTTTTCTTTCAAATAAGCATTTTTAGAAAATTTCAGTCGGCGAAAATGGGGGAGCAAAAAGACATGTTTGCTCCCCCGTCCTGGGGAACGGGGGCAGACAGTTGACCCCCCCCAGCTTCCTACGCCCGTTTCATAACCTGTAATATACCCCGCGCTCTTTCTGTCCATAAGTCTAGCCTTGTTCCCTGATCTTGTCGTCTGCATTGTCCCTCAACAACATGACACACAAATTTTTTTTTTGTTACCTTGACCTCCATGGTTACCACCTTATTGGAAGTTGGAATTTGGTTCCAGTGCCAAAAATGAAGTTCTGAAGGCCACTCGATTGTAGACAGTATTCATTGAGCATCCTCATTATTGCTTCTTGTGATGTGAGAGATATTTCTTAGACGGTCAACGTCTAATATCTAATGAGTACATGTTGGTGCATCAAAGATTTGTACTTTAATGAAAGTCCATTTTCGAGACAACCTTCAACAAGTTCCTTGCCTGTACTCTGTTGTAACACTCTAGAGTCCAGTGTAAGATTTATTGCCAATGGGGAAAATCTAACTGTTCTTCCCATAGAATAAGGCAAAATGCATATCCTTCCTTGATAAATCTTATGCTTGTAGCATGAACTTGTCATGAATTTACAGCTTGAAATGAGAAAACACTAGATTTTTAAAATAAAGACTCAAAGCAAACGTTGTTGTTTTATATCTTTTTATTAATTTTATTTGTTTGAATATTTATCACTGTAAGTTTTTGGGGGTTTCCCAGGCCCTAAGTATTCTCATACATAGAGTATAAAGAATATCTTCAGGTCTATAAGACATATACAACATGCATTAATATGGGGTTATAATCTTTATATTTAGTCAATCTTGATATTAAGTCATTCTTATTGTAAATTTCAAAACTAACAAATCAGCAAAACTAAAGCTTCCATTATGGCTACTTCTTCAAACATCCCCTGGTATCATAATTGAACTCTCCTAATAATAAGACAAGGAAAGCCCAATTTAAAAATAAGGGTTGACAGGGTTAAGCAAATACAATGTAATATCTATATACCTTTTTAAATGTAATTTTCTGTCTATAAATAGGCCCAACTCCCTTATAGCATCTTACACACAGGGACCTGGCACTATTTTTTTAAACTAACAGTATACATATACATATTATAGTATCCTTGATACTATAACATACATATGTATACTGTTGGTTAAAAATTTTCGGCCCAACTCCCTTATAGCATCTTACACTCCTTACAAAATCACGCATTTTACCCAAAGATTGGCAAACTCAAAATTTCATGATCATTTTAGGGTTTGAATTCAAAAGTGAAGATTGACGTTTAATTTAGAAATATCAATGAATGCTCAATAGAACTTTTCTCCATTATGTTCATAAGTCAATGGCAATACATGGAGATAGATTTATTATTCAAAGGGGGATAACTCCTATAGAGTTATCAGATTGTGAGTATTTTGCGTAGTACAGAATTGGTAGAAAATCCAAGAAATATGTTATCAGTAACATACACATATCTTATATGAAAATTTAATAAAAATTCTTCCATGGTGTAACAAAATAAGTTATTATGTTAAACTGTTCTCTATATTTTTCTGTATTATCTGTAAAATTGAAAATTATTTCAAAAATTAAAAAAAAAAATAAGATTTTAACTTATAATTTTTATAATTTTAAATAGGATAAAAAATGTTAAAATGCCTCCTTAAATGCATAAATTTTGAAAATGCTAGATAGTGAAATTGAGGGGGCAAGCAAAAAAATCTTTCCCTCAATCTCTTTAACCTTCTTCTGCACATGATGACTCGATGATTTTATATAAATATCATCCTTTAGATATAAGCATGCTTCTTTCAATAAAACTGTTACAAATATAACCGTATTATACTTGGAATATTACATCTGAGATACAACTTCCTGAACACAAATTATATATTCCAATTAGTTAAAAATGCTATATATTATTTTGATAAAAATATTAGTAATATAAAGGCCTATTCCTCAAAATAATTTTTTTTCAATCTTATTACTATGTCAGCTGCTATACCTCTCAGAAATCTGGGTAGGAAAATAAATGTTTGTGACATTATTAATGACCTCGTCAATGTATTATTGTTGTTTTTTTATGATGTGCATACATTTATCAACATATTGCTTTTCCTAAAACAGATTATTCCTGATTTAATTACTGTTTATCAAATGATATATACAAGTTGTAGGTATGGGAGAAGAGTTGTAATCATGAAACAATCATTGGTTTACATCATCCATGGACACAGGAACTTTATTATTGTGTATGATTTGGCAAGTCAGCACTCAACAAGCATCATGCTAACGTGTTCAATTGTTTGACTTTTTAACTTGATTGAGGTATCAATGTCACCAAAAGAAACCAATGCAAGAATTTATAATTTCTGTGATCCTTAAAGATAATTGTTTTCAACATTTAAAAAAAAAAGACAACACTTTTAAAATAGATATACATGTAAAAAGTAGTATCCTTACCAATTTATCTTAATTCACGATCCTGATTAATTAATTCATCATCTTCCTATGCTAATATGAGTATCATATTATACTTTACATTTTGTTATCTCAGATTCCAATTCCTTGTATTTTGTAGGTCCCAACTGAACATTGCACTAATTAAAAAATATTCAACTTAATTAAGCTATACTACTCTGAGTGAGTTGTTTTTTAGTGTTGCTGACTTTGAGATAACAAGGTTCCTCTGTGTATCATTTTGCTGTAGACTGGCCCAGTAGTATATCTATATCAGCCAGCATCACCTACACATAAAATCTGGAAGACTTTGTAAAAATACTGGTAAAACACTAACCACTCAAAATTACTCAAATCACTCGATCAAAGGAATATTACACATCTTAAAGCATTCCACACAAAGTCAGATTTCTTTCAACACCATGAATACCTCAAATTCTTTGTAGAAATTCACCCTCACATTCCCAATCACTCTATATTCAAAATATCACACAACATTTCAAATTTCACTCTCCTCCATCACACTTCTGTTCCATCATCACCCGGCGGTTCCGCTCGGTTTGACAAAACAGCCAATAACTGTTCAAACTTATTTAGCCGTAATGTCCGTTCTACACTGGCCCCCTTGGAGCCCCATAACAGCTTCATCTGGAACTCCGTACGGAACATGTCCAATAGTTCGGTGTCCGGCGTGAAGGCGTTGAGCAGGGCCTGGCCCGTCACGCTGTACAGACCCGCCTGGGCCGTGATCAAACGAGCCGTATCCAGATGTGTCAACAAAATGTCTAATCCCGCATTAGGGTCGTTATTCTCCCAAGGGAGATAATCCAACAATGATTCATCGTCCCGTTCTAAGAGTACCACAAGAGAACTAATATCAGGTATGCTGACATTCTGGAGGGGAAGTAAACCACTGCCGTCGTTGAGCGACTTGAGTGCCGCCTTGTGTTTAGTGTCGAAGGTAAAGGCACTGGATGTGTGGTTCTGTCTCAGGACCATCCACGTGTCTCTCAGCCTCTGTATCTGTAACAAAACCAAAGGTCAATCAGGGGTCAGGTATGTAAATAAAGGTCAATCAGGGGTTAGGTATGTAAATAAAGGTCAATCAATGATCTGTTATGTAATGGAAGTCAAATTTTTTAGCTGTTAATGATATATATATCTACAGTTAACACTGTTTAAAACATCAAGCTAAGGACAATGCAAAATATGTCTGTATAGATCAGTCAAACTGTCCAAATTGGCCAAGAAAATATTCTAACAAAGCAGGTGGTCACTATACAGAGGTGGTTTCTAAGGCAAGTTTTAAATTTTAGGAGTAGGTGCTTGAGGTTGCTATATTTAAAGGAAATCGGAACGAAAAAAAACCCACTATTGGTTGTGGAGGTGACCTTGACTTTTTGTGTCAAAAATTACATCGAAACAAATCAAATATTACATTACCAAATATATTTCTTTTGGTAGAACATTATGAGACATACAGAGACATACAGTACTTGTGGTAAAGCACCATACATGGACTTATACTAACCTGGATACTAGCTAACCCTTCCATAACAGCAGAGAACGCGAACAGGTTCCCAAGGGTGACCCTGAGCTGGAGCGCGATTTCTATCCACTGGCTTAACATCTTAGCTCGATCTGTAACCTTCTGACAAGTCAGTATCGTTGTTCTTGTGAATAACTTTAAACAGTAACACCTGAAAAACACATGTAAATAATCTTAGATTCAATATTTCATTGAAATCAGTATTAAACATTTGTAAAACAAATAATTTATTTATCATGTATGAACAAATGCTCTTCGTATGACTGATGCTATTCCCAGTACACCATAACTCTCTCTAGGATTTGACTTGATATGGTTTTATATTGCTTAACATCCAATCAACAGCTAAAGTCATTAATTAACATTGTACTCCCCTCAATGGACTCCCTTGTATTTTATACATGTCATATAAAGAGCAAAAGTCACTTACTGGACAACTTGTCTTAATTTGCATTCTTAAACCCTGTAGAGTTAGAAAGCCAATTTGTTAATTATTCTCTCCTGTTTTGTGACAACTTCTGACAAAAGAATACCCTAAAGCAGTTTCCAATTGTACAAGGTAACTTAGTCTTGGCCGAGTAAAAGCCTATACTTTTGTTATACATAAAGAATCTAACCCTTATGATGGTGTAGTTACAGTGATACCACCCTAAAATTTATGTCATCTGTACTTCTCCCCTTTCCCTGGGATGCTCCAATCCTATGCAGATCTGACATTCTCCCTTTACCATGGCATTAATCCTTCATGTTAATTTCAAAATCAAAAAGGTTATAAACAATATCAATATTGAAATGAAACGTTGATGTTATTTTTAGGTACTAACCTTTCTATTGTATCCTGACGGAGTTGTTTCCCTTGAGGAAGTGTCATCAGTTCCAGACCCGACTCCACGCCGACCCCAAGGTCAGAGTCACAAATGACCTTCAGACTTTCAAGGTCAATTTTGGTCATGTGTAATGCTAGTATTCTCGGATCCGTTGATAATAACAAACTTTTCACTGTCACTAACGTTGCTGTTTCCAGTGGTTTGTTTTCCTCTGGTAAAATGTCACTGGCATATTTTGAAATATTTAACGTAGACCCGACCTTGTCTGTTGGTATGGAGATAGTTCTAGATTTAGTCCTATTTACCATATCTGTACTATTTATATCTCCTAAACTGTTATCACTCGTTTTATTGGTTGGCGTTTTGTTAGTCGGTGTATCTGGAACCATGGCGTAGTCACGATTGTCTAAAAATGAAAATTTGGTGTCGGATGACAACCTTGACCTTTGACTGTCTGTGCTATTCAAGGTCACACTTCCGTTTAAAACTCTCTCCTGATTTTGATTATAAGGAATTGTTTTTGAGTTGTAATTGTTGTCGTAATCATTCAGAGGTATATCTCCAGATAAATTGGCATTTTGGTCCACAGGAAAAGCTCTATTTTGATTTGATAAATTGTTTTTTTCTAACCAACTGGGCGCTTCCTTCACCTGGCTATAATCAGAGTAGTCTCTATCATCCTCGTACATATTGGGATTACGCACCTGTACTTTGGGGCGTTGTTTATACTTGATGGATGGTATACGACTGGGTTTGGGAGGGGCGGGTTTGGAGAGATTGCTGTCTGACGAAGAGGGTGCCAGGCGTGGTGATGGAGGAGGTATCTGTAGATACTGTCCTTGTCGATTACTAACGACGAAAAGTCCGGGGTCCATCAACACCGGCTCACTGCCACACCTTACGTGATATGGAGGAAGGTTTGACGATGACACAGAACCTTTTAACGATGTGCTACCAAATTTATTTGGAATGCTGGGAAGACTGTCACATCGGTCCATATTAGATCCTGTCATATTATCCTGTACATCATTGTCCACAATGTCCAACAAAGGCTGACTGCCAGTCCGTATTGGCCGTCTGTGTCGGGACTTGGGACTGCCCCGTGGACTGACCTTGGGGCTGTTATAAGGACTAGCATGGGGACTCTGTGTGGGCGTGTAGGCAAAATCAGCAGCCCCGATCAGGCTGGCCTTATTACCATATTTGGAGTCGTAGTAGCTGAGTGGCATGGTTCGACCAATAGGATTTTTTATCACAGCTCCCGATGCCTTTGTAACCCCTTTCCTGTGGGACATGTAAAAGTCTACGAGATCTTGAACAGAACCAAATTTCTCATCCTCAAAGAAATACGATATATCTGGTGTCTTTGAATCTTTTCTTTCTGTTATTTGCGAATTTATCACAAAATGTATCGGTACCCCACGGCACCCAGTGGTCAACACAAAATCACCAGGCTGAGATATACAGTCTCTCACAAGGAAATCTCCATCACGATTCACAATCTTCTCGGCGTGTTGTCGCGATATGTTACCATGGTACCATGGCCAGTGTTGTAGCTCCGAAGGGTCTGATTTTAGTTCGGCTGTGAGGTCACGTTCCAGACGCTCCGCAGATACATTGACGACTTGGTAGTCTGGGTAATTAGACTTGGATGATGGCGGTGTTTGTAATCTGTGAAAGATGAATAATAAAAGCGTTACAATTGATAAATTAAATCAAACCATCAAAAATTTCTACAAATAAAATTTGTACACATGTATCATTAATAAAGATTTTGGTAATAATTTGTAGAATTGGATCAAACAAATTCTTATATTAAAGTTTCTATCTGCATATACCGTAATGTAAGAACCTCTACCATTCACCTGGTGATTTATGGACAAAGGTTTGTAAATACATATATCCAAAGTGAAAGGTGAATGACAAATTAAAACAAAGACAATAATAGTATGATAAAACGTACATGTACATTGAAAGGTCACAGACCGAACAACGGTTACGTTTGGTTCCGACATAAATATAATCTTGTGCCATCTAATAGTAAATAATGAAAATCTTATCAGTCAATACAGAAAATGATTTCTAGTTAGAAATTCCTAGCTGTAGGGGTAAGGTACGGCACCCCTTGGAGAAATGACCTCAGACCTTTATTTTTCTGGCTATAAAGGAGTGACGTGTAGGAGCCTACAGGGAGATGATGACCTTAGACTATATATATATATACTTCGTCCAGGCCTTTCACCTATCCGATAATTCCTTCACATTTCCTGTAAAACTCCAGATAGACCCATCCCATACATTGATCCGAAAGATCATCGACACACGAACTCTGGTGACAAACTTCCTGTAATCTCCCGATGATGACAAAATTAAACAAAGGCGAGCCTGTCCTTTAAGAGCTGGTCAAACTCTGACTTATATACACAATATTACCATCGTAAATCTTTGTAAGAATGATAAGTTTAATTTTCTCTATCGTGACAAACGCAATATGGTGTATTATGTTATTACTGCCCCACAAAATATTGTCCAGATTTGCAGACTTTCCAACAATAAGATCATAAACATTTGTTAATGTTTAGTACATTCGTTGGTATCTTTTTTCATTTAGCTTATTAATCTCCAACACAACAGGTTAAGACACAATACGATGAGACAAGATAGGAGAAGACAATCTTATTAAGACAGACAAGGGTATAATATGCTCTTTTAATTTCATGGCAGATCAAGACATCAAAATTTCCTTTTCTGGCCATACTGATCATGTACTATTCAGTAAAAAGTACAATAGTTATAAGTCCTTATAATGATTGACTGAAATCTCAACATCAGGTTACTTCTGTACAGCATAAGTATATACCTCACAATATCTTCTGTGTACTACTCTTATATCTTAAAGTTCTTCTAAAAATTATTTCAATGTACACATATACACAGGCACCTATGGACACCTACCCTTCTCCTACAGGTATCAAACTTCTCATTAAAACATCCTGCACACTTCTTTACAGACAAAAGTACAGGTAAATACCAGGGATATCACATTGACCACAATCACCTCTGGACTGGTCAGTCTCACTCTGACCACCATCACCTCTGGTCAGTCTGTATATACATACAGGGATGATAAGTATATACCCATTACCACACGTCCAGGCGCCCCATCTTCACCTTGGAACATAAACAATGAACTCCTCACATATATACCTAGGCCATGAACTGGCCAACAGCTTTAATTGTCCATAAACTAATCCAACAGAATTATCGGTCACCAGTAAAGGAGAGAAATCCGGACAGAATTGGACAGGTTTATGTCTCTCTATCACAGGTTAATACACTATACTGTAGATTACCTGGTATATGTATGCACATCAGGTCTCCACAGCTAAATATTATGATCCTAAACACGAATATGTTTATAAGATCAGATATCAGTAACAAAACATTTCAAGGTAGAGTACATCTTAGTTCACCAAGAGATGAGGCCACAGGTAAACACAGAGAAATGAGGTAATACAAAATGTGTATATTCATGAAGCATACAGGCAGGATAAGGTTAAAACTAACAAGGAATTCAGAGAACCTACTGTCATTCATACAAGGAATTCAGAGATACCACTCTTATTCATCAAAAGGATTCAGAGACCTCAATTTCATTCACCCAAAGGTTTCAGAAACCCCACTCTCATTCACAAAAATGATTCAGAGACCCCACTCTCATTCACCAAAGGGATTCAGAGACCCCAATCTCATTCATCAAAGGGATTTAGAGACCCCACTTTCATTTATCAAAGGGATTCAGAGACCCCACGCTCATTCACCAAAGGGATTCAGTGACCCCACTCTCATTCACCAAAGGGATTTAGAGACCCCACTTTCATTTATAAAAGGGATTCAGAGACCCCACTCTCATCCATCAAAGGGATTCAGAGACCACATTCTCATTCATCAAAGGGATTTAGAGACCCCACTCTCATTCATCAAAGGGATTCAGAGACCCCACTCTCATTCATCAAAGGGATTCAGAGACCCCACTCTCATTCACCAAAGGGATTTAGAGACCCCACTTTCATTTATAAAAGGGATTCAGAGACCCCACTCTCATCCATCAAAGGGATTCAGAGACCACATTCTCATTCATCAAAGGGATTTAGAGACCCCACTCTCATTCATCAAAGGGATTCAGAGACCCCACTCTCATCCATCAAAGGGATTCAGAAACCCCAATCTTATTCACCAAAAGGATTCAGAGACCCCACATTTATTTACCTGTGTTTCGTCCAAGGGATTGAAAGATCTTGCATTTACAAGAAGGAATATGAAACCCCACTGTCCTTCAATAAAAGGATCCAAAGAATCAAGATCTGATGACATTCCTGGAGATCTAAGAGGGATATGCTAGAGTGGTGCAAACAAATTGGGTGTAACTTGGCAGCCTTACCAGACAGCCTGTCTCTGTAGTGCTAAATGGTATAGATTTATCATGGTTACTACCTACATAAAGAGGAACAAATAACATATTCTGACCTTGTCACCTCTGGAGAAAATATCAGGAGGTTAGCATAAAAGCAACAGTTTTATCAGTGGCACCATACTGTTTTTGAGGGCACCAAAACAGAAAACAAGCTGTCAGATTCCAAATGTTTACCAAGGTCATGCTTGGTGTTTTGAGGCCCACAAGGGCCGACTACTGTAGTAAGTTAAAAGAACAGTATAGCCCTCTACCTCTGTGTTGTGAGTTGGAAACCCATAAAGTAATTAATTGACAGGTATTGACTGTTATATAGCCTGGTAGCAGGTCATCATTGTAAACTGAGCACACATCAAAACTTCTCTGGATAATGCCACTGTTATGTACCAAATACTTACATTTTTCTTAAATCCAATATTGTATGTATATATGTACATCCCTGAAAACACTTTTTATGCCTTTATATATGTGCAGGTTTCTAATTGTTCCTTCATGATGAACACATGTACATCTATTCTTTATGACTGTTAATTGTCCTAATTTTTATTCCACACGACAACTCACTGTTGGTACGTAATACTGTATTTGTTACAGAAATTCTATAACACACATATATCTCAAAGGTCCTTTTTCACCATACACTGTAAGTATATATATATATATCCATAGTAACTGAAAATCCTTTTGTATGTACTACAGATCTCTGAACAGTTTTGAAGCTTATAGTCCTTAAATCTCTATTCCGCCAGGCAACATTCGCAGTTGCCAAAATTGTATTAGATTTATCTCGGAAATGTTTGAAGTGTCCTCACAGCAGCCTGTAGTGATCCCATTGTATATCATGATACCTGAGGGTTCGGATACATCCGGATCTCTTAGTGTAGCTCTACATATCGACAATTAGAGAAATTCTCCTCTCCTCTGTAAACATCAGATCCCTGAAGGGGCTATTTAGGGTCCTTATCTGGTGAAGATTGTCAGAACAAGACAAGGCGACGACTCCACATATCCTACACCTCTCTCGATTATTTATACAGCACACCGCCGTAAATGTGATCTATTTACGAAATATTTGATCCGCTTCATAACACAACCAGGCATATATATACACTGGCAACATCCCAACATGGCCCCCACTCTAAACTTTTATTTTTCTGGAGTTATTACGACGAGGCTGTCTACTTATTACTCTGATTATCACGATGTTGATGCTACCCCATTATGAGTGAGTGCAGATTTTGTCAAAGGAAAATAAATTACCTACTTCATGTACACACATACATACAAACACCAATGTCTTGTTGGGATCTGATAAGTTTTCAACTTCCACAAATAAATAGATTTTAAATTAGTATTTTGCAGAAGATAGCTCATTCACTAGATTTATACATCAATATGAATGCTATGCTACATGTATTAGATTTAAATCTTAAGGAGATGTGTCAGGAGCCATTTAATATTAGCTAGGTTTATAGAGATTATCAAAGTCATATAATGTGCCAACTTAGTTTGGTAAAGTGATTAAGAAAATGTTACTTGATGATAATTTATTTATTTATATATATTTTTTTTTAATTTTCCTGAACGTGTTTTGGATATATTCGGCAGAACTGGTTACACTCTATTACCACCCACCTTAGTGTATAATCAATCTTAAATGAAGGTCATACTGTGTGGAAATTGGCCCTAATTGGTACCAAACGAAACTGGCTTCATTAAGCAGGCAGTGAAGAGGTATTGGTACTAGACAGGTTTTCATGTAAATCAATTGTTTACATGTAGAAAACATTTACCATCTTGGACTAAGGAATTAAGCTCTATATAAGACCAGCCTTGTTTTTTATGCTCCTTTATAAACAATTTCAAATCTCATTTTTTATATGTCATTCAATATCAAAACTATAGATAGTAAAAATCACTGCATATATTAATTAGAACAATATATCTCCTGTCTTCACTTGTTTCATAAACTTTTTTACAACATGTATGTGAATAAATCAAATTATGGTATCCACTGAACATTTATATAACATACACATTATTTTAGATTTTAATGTACATTACAGTATAGACAATAGGAACAGGTGACAAAGAAGCATATAGCAAGCAGGTTTCATCTTATCAACGCTGCATGATGTACGGTAGCAACTGATTTAGCAAAGCCAGTGATGGACCTGTGAGTACAATCTAGCTGTGATTTTGAAGAAAAAAATATTATTCCATGAAAATAAAACAATAGATGTAAAAAAAAAAAAAAAAAAAAACGAAATAGTTAGGGGCTATGACACATTACTGTCACTATAGCCCTATTTCAGGGTTTGAACCCATGCAATGTCCCGCAATTAAGGCTACTATATATATTTATATAAGTACTGTCTGCAGGTCAGTGTTTTTTCTCTGAGTACTCCAGCTTAATTAAATTTTTCTGCATTCGAAACCTAACATACCTTCAAATGACACTTGCTGTTAATAAGTCATAAAACAAAATACATTTAAACCCAAACTCATATGTTACCAAAACATACAACCACAAACTTTTGACTTTATAAATAACACAGGTAAAAAATGTTTACATGCATGGTTATCAAAATATTTCGTATAAAAATACCAACCTTCTACTTGTCTAGGTTAACATATTTATGTCAGCTGATCGTGTGACAGGTGCCCAGAATATGATAATGAATAAAATTCTACCTGTCCGACAGGTGGTTTTAAATTAGCTGGCTTAAGGCGTGTGTCTGCATGGTCAATTGTCGACTATTTACTCACTTAATTGGGCTGTCAAAACACCATATCCTTAAGTTGTTTTGATATCTTAATTGGTCCAAGTTAATTGTCTATAATCTGAAATAATCTCTACCATAAATAAGAACATTTTGATTGGACGACTTGTCAAACATGAATAACTTTGTTAGAGAACATGGCATGTGAATAACGAAAGCAAGTGAAAAATCTAAAGTAATTTTTTTTCTTGGGGTATACAAACCCACGCAGTTGACAACTGCAATATGTTTATATGTATTTCGGATTGCACAGAGGTATTCTTTCAGAAAACCATTTCAAGGAAAGACTTTCCAAGCAAAATTATTGAGGAAAAAACCACATATATAATGTCCTGCACCATAAAAGCATAAAAAAATCTGCAGTTTCAATGAACTTATGCCCTCAAAGCCATTTATAGTTACCAATCTATGAAACAAAGCCATTTATAGTTACCAATTTATGAAAATAAGAGAAATACACACACAAAAAGCTTTTTGGAAATTGAACTTAATTATTATAATCAGTGAATTAAAGGTAAAACATCTAATTTTAAAATCTTTGTTACCTTTGAACCTGTTCTGTCTGTAATTGTCTGTAATTCAAAGTTGACATAATGAACAAAGATTCATTTATCAATGAAGATTTGATATTACAAATTTTGATTCTTCTAACAATAATAAAACAAACTTACATCTTTTGTCAAAACTTTGCAGTCTCTTGGAATATATTTAGTTGTAAATATCCAGTCCAGAATTCATTTCATCACAGATGTACATGTGCAGTCTCCACTATACATGTAAAGCACTTTTGCGATTTAGTTTTTCTAATTATACGAGTACATTCCAGAAACTCAAACAGGAACTTTATCAGTTCTTAATTCCTTTTTTATCGTGAATGATAAGTAAATACTCCCATCTCCAACGACACACCCAGGCAGAGAACACATATGTAGTTTGTGTTTTCAGTGGCAATATATATGACAAGCGTTGTCTCTACCTTGTGTGTAAACTCTCATTCAGAAATGAGTGGGGTCAAGGGGGACAACTTCCTGTTGAGTGTTTGAATAGGCCGATAACACTGAGCTGGCCTTGTGTTATATTATCTAACCCAGATAAAAGCGTGTCTGCATTGTCTATGTCAGACACAGATCTTGTAACATATTACATTACTTGTATTGCTTCATTTTTTCAAAAGAGCAGACACAGATAAATTTACAAGGTAATTTTAAAGAACTATGCATACATTTTTGACTGAAATGTATTGATAGTTATATTTGCTAGTGTCTGGGCGCGATTTTAAAATTTTCTTTTTAAATACATCAATATCATTCTAAGATGAATTAGATGTTTTTCCTTTATCAACTATTTAATTCCTTGGTCTCATTTTCAGTTAAAAAGACAATTTCCTCAATTGTCTACACCCTGACAAAATTCATAAACTAGCTACCTCATATAGAATGTAGTACATTTTGTATGTAGCCGCCATGTCTTTACCTAACTAAGATAAAATCCGACATAAGATTTTCTTTAAGTCCAAATACCAATACTTGAGATTTGGTCTGTCAGCAGATTCTGATAAGGGTTCAATATTTCTGATAGGAAGTGTCAGGTAATCACAGGTGTAAACAAGCACTGATTACAGGTATTCACAGGTACGTAATCACATTGTGGACAAGTAGGAGTCAGCTAGAACCCTATGTTTAAACATATATACTTCATAGTCTCATTTCTAAAACGTCCATAATAGCTTTTATATGTACATATTATATGTATATTAACAAAACTTGTTAACCTGTATAGAATATGTACATGAAGTCTTATAAAGAGAGGAAGTCAGAGTTCCCTTGGAAAACCTGCATGGTCAGCAGATGATCTTGGGAGTTGGATCAGGCCCCATGAGTTTCATCAATGTTATTGAACTTTAAGAAAACTCCTTAAGTTAAAATTCTCCTTAGGAAAGCATAACAGAGACAGGAAAACAATATTTTATAAGAATTAAAGGACATTTAGTACTTCTGTTTTAATTTGTACATGAGAGGAGAAAATGTAGCGACCGGACTGAGATTTAAACCCAGGACCTCTGAAAACACGTCAAATTAATTTAATACTCTAACCAGAAACATATTTTATACATAGAGATTGGAAATTCCTTCTTTGTCTTTGTTGACAGGCAGTAACACCTCCGGTTTATAGGCTTTTTGCCTTGGCTACCTACTTTTAAGTGTATTCTTTTAAACATAATATTTTTGCATCAACACTAAGTTTAAGCATTAAATCATGGTTTGATGTGACTGGTTTTCTCAATTGACGTTATTTAATATGATTTTTGAAAGCATGAAAATAGGCAATTTTACCTGGTTTTTCGAAAATCACACATTTAAAACTGGAAGTGTATTTTGTTTTATTAATCCATAAGTTAAAAATTACTGAACTTTTATAACAAATCAAATTTATTCTGCTGTTAAAAATTACTGAACTTTTATAACAAATCAAATTTATTCTGCTGTATTTAACCATTTAAGAGTTTATCTAAAAACCCTAGGCTCATACAGAGGTACATCTGCCGGTTGTAAAAATGGGTGAGTTGCCAATCTCTATGTATATATGTTTCTGCTCTAACTGACTGAGCTACCTGGTCACCGATGATCGACCAAGTCCAATCCCACTACACTAAAATGATTTCCAATGGTGAATTTTAAGTTCAGAAATTTGCGAAAGTTTTAAAGAAATCTTGATGAAACTTGGTCCACAAAACCAGGGTAAATTCAGCCATATACCCGGTGAAGGATATCAAACTACTTACTGTGCTGTAGCACTGAGGCTTCGCTGTAGTCCTGGTACCACCTTGTACCCTGTTAATGGAGAATTAAGTCACATACATTATTACAGAAGATGATGATAATTTCATTATAGAGACATACATAAAACAATCAATCCATGTGAATTACAGTATCCTAGCAGAAGAAGCATTGGAGAAAGAGTTTAAAATGTTTTAAGGTAGGTCAAAGGTTAATATATAGGTCACAGTAACCTACATTGTGACCTAGTTTTTAGAGCACAGACGAGATGATGTATGCAAGGTAAAATATTGCTACTCCTTCCAACTTGCCACCCAGTGTATATGTATAAATAGTGAAGGGTGGAGGTGAGGGAGAGGGGAGGAAAGGGAAGGTACAAGAAAGTATGCAAAATCATCACTCAGTCACAAGGGCCAACACCTTAACCACTTAGCCACTGCAAACTCTCTGCTCGATAAACAGTGTTTCTGAAGTATTGCTCATATCATCATAACATTTGATAGCAAACAGAATGCCATAGTGAATATATACAAGCATAATTCCCTAATCAGAACCTGTACCATTAAATACACTAGCCCATTAGGCAAGGCATCTTATAGTGAGGTACAATAACTGGTTTGACCTAGATATATGATTTAATATTTCCATCCAGATGTGGATGGGCTGTACTGAAGCAGATTTCACACTAAAACATGCATTCTTACCATAACTTACACATGTGTAGTTAACTATAAAAGCATACCACGGTACGCTTAAAATCACATCAAATCATAGTTTTATTGTTTTCACTGTACCCTTCTGATGTATAGAACAAGTGGTTTTTTAACATGTGTTACATAATGGTCGGTTTCCGTGCCAAGGCATTAATGGGTAATGAACGAATTGGGTGATAGCAGACAGATATTTAATTGTTAGGGTGTAATCTTCATCATAAGATAATGAATGCCACCTGACCCTAAAATCCTTCAGTTTAGATTATTCTGAATTCCTTCAAAAGAGGCATATTAAGGTTAGGTATTATGGTACACAAGTTTAGGCCATATATAAGCATAATCCCCATGTATATGACATGTAAAATTGTTTTAAATTGTCTCCGTATGAAAACAGAAAGAATGTATGTGTCTTTCTAACACCATAGTACAAAAGACATCCAAAAGCACATCTCACATTTGTGTCAATCCAGTCAATCTCCTGGTAAAGAACATCATTGGTATTTTGTATGTATATTTCAAAACTGCAATATTAATCCTAATATATGACAATATAAAAGTTTGATATTAATTCTTACCTCGCTGATGTTTCTCCTTGAGAATTCGTAAACTGGACACAACTTTAGCTCGGAGTGCTGCATTACATATACCGAGCTCCTTTATCTCTGTTTCGGTAAAGTTCAGCAAATCCTGTAGAGAGAGGAACACAAGATTATTCAGGGTTGTCTCCCCTCTTCAGCCAAAATAAAAATCAATAAATCTCTATGGAAGAAATGCCTTTACACAGCAGCTGAAACTAACCTTCCCTTAATTGTATCACCCCTAATATTATAATGTTATAGCCCATATCCTTTGTGATGGAATGATCTATTGGTGTTGATGAGGGGACTGTACCATCACAAGATTAATTGGTTGTATTGGAATGAGACTCTGAGGACATTGCCTATGAATATTTTCTGTCTGACATGACATTGCCTATGAATATTTTCTGTCTGACAGCAGCTTTGAGACTTGATGTTGCATTCCAGGATTGGAGTATGGAGGAGAGTTTGGGTGGGTGGGGGGGGTGTGGTGTGTGAGGGCTTGGGGGCTTTAAAACATAGCATGGGCTCTCAATAAATTATCATATTGGATTGTGTTATAATGGTTCATCAGAACTGAAAAAAGTGATAATCATAGTTAGATGTATATTTAATACAAACACATTATATTAAAGAATTAAGATATAGTTTATAATGTAAATCAATAGTTAATGATTTACTGCCTAAATGACTCTGCCTCCTCGATACAGGTAGTTAAAGTTTTGTTGTCCGTGGGGTTAAATACAGAAACTGATATTTAACCTTGTAGACTAAATATTTGTGAAAAAATGTCATTGATTTTTGTTGTTATAGAAACAAACTTTTGCCTATAACATCTTTTTTGTTAGAAACAAATTTTGCCTATAACATCTTATTGACAATTACTGTGATGTGTGTTTCTATTTCAGACATCCATAAGGATAGTAGCATTCAGTGAACCAAAAGCGGATATACAAGGGACACAACTCTTTCATACATCTAGCCTCAGATGCCTATCAACCACATGAGTTTCTCTCTAGTTGTGTAACCATTTTAAGTAAAATTGATAATTCTACTCTCTATTTATATTGATTACTTCCTTTCTCCTCAAACCACACTAAATGAACAAAATCTTATCTTGAAATACTCTTTTTATCATATTTTATCTTATCTTATTCATAAGGTCAAAAGATCACCTTTCCAATTATGTTCTTTCCTGAAGGAACTGTGGTTTCTTGCTAAAGTAAGACCCTCACCCCATGAACCTTACATGGTTTAATATAAATCATGTTGCTAATTGTTATAAATTGTAGTCACCCCAAAATGCCTCCAAACTCCCATATAAAATGATATGTCTAATCTTGAAAAAGGGATTCCAGAACCATAAATTTAATATCAAACATTTAGCAGTCAAGATAATTCAACAATGAAATTATTATCAATTTTAACATGCATGCAGAATAATCAGAAATTTAGTAATTTTATATTTCACTTTGATGACCTTGACAATAATTCTCAGCTTTAAACTCAATATTACATACAGTAATTAAATACAAAACAGGATTATCTTGGCTGGTAAAGTAATTCTGATATGTTTAATCCAGAAAAGGGCATGGATACTTATCCTAAAACAGAATGACAACAACATCTGTTACTTTCCGTGTTCACTTTAAATTTAACACATCCAGTGTCATACCATACAGTATCATTAAAATAATCTGACTTAAGAAGAATTGTTTTATAGTATTTATCTTTTCAATAAAAAAAAAAATGAGTTGATGAGCCAGCCTGTCGTCTGCTATCATGTAAACATGCACTCTGTCTATTATTACATCTGGGCAATTATATCCATTTCCTGACGGCTGTCATTACAACCATAACTGTAATTGATAATTATACCCATAATACATCATTTCTTCATCTAATGATTGCTAACTTCCTGTCATATCTAAGAAATGCCTTTTCTGTTGATAATGTAGCTCGAGATGGACATTATTATTATTTTTCTTTTAGAATGAACCTAATTTGTGGAGATGCGCAGTGGATATATCCCCGAACACCCAGCCGTTTTATAAATCCATGCTATCTTATTGCATGCTTGTGTGGTGTAAACTTATTATCTAGGCAGAGTAATGGACGGATAAATCAACTTTTTGTCATAAACAATAATGAGTCATATCTGTATGTGAAGAACATTGTTCTCTGTACAGTTACAATAGCTGGACTGGTTTCTGGATAATGAAAGGGAGATAACTCTGTTAGGTTTGTTCAGATAATGTTTTACATAGCCATAGACATAACATTGACAGCAACAAAAAGATTAATGTAGTAATTACATCAAGAATTCAAAAGGTCCTATTCTAACCATGGATTAATTTGGCATTTTCAGTTCCTATTTTGAAATTTCTATACTGAGACTTCCGATTTTGAACCTCCATTTTAGGCCATTTTAGCAAGTCCAAATAATCTAAAATGTTCAAAATGTAAAAAATCTTACTTTACCATCAGAAAGAACAAGTCAAAATATAAAAAAATCAACCTTTTATTGGAGATTACTAAGTAGACTTTCTTGAGTTTAAAGTTTAAACAAGTGAAATTACTCCAATGGAAATTTCAAAAAGTTTGCAAGTATGCAATGTTTTGTGTCCTAAAACTTAATATGTTTCATACAAGTATGTTAATTAAATAACCAAGGGATACCAGAATTAAGGTTAAAATGGTGATGAAGGGAGAAACAATTCTGGAGACCTGGAATAGGTTGATTACCACCAAATGCATGTTATATATGATATAGCTCCATTTGTTCATTAATTGCCAGTCAAATATTTGAAGGGTCAAACCCTCAAACCCTTGCCAGTGTGATCAGACATTAGTCCACACTTTAACCATGAAAACACATCATACCTCGACTCCCCTGTACTTGCAGAAGAGGCCGTAGTGGTCCTTCATTCCCAGGGCGTCCAGCCACGTCTCTATGGGGATGTGCTTATGGGCCATCACCTGCTGTCTCTCCAGCACGATCCTACAAAATATGAAAAAACAAATATTTAGTTCAAAATCTATAAAATATAAATAAACAAATATTTAGAGGTGTTCAAAATCTACGAAATATCAATAAACAAATATTTAGTTCAAAATCTACAAAATATAAATAAACAAATATTTAGTAAAGTTCAAAATTAAACAAGTAAGTTTCAATATTTGCTTTGATTATCTGATCTATCAAACACATCAGTTTTTCCACAATGCATCTTTCAATTTTCATAATGAAGAAAACCCAGAGTACCCCGAGAATATCTGCCTACTGCTGACCCAAGAACACCTCAGACACACATTCTAGATCCAGATCCATTTTTTTTACCTCTATTAAATGTGTCAATATGTAAATTATTTTCCTTCAAATTGAATTTTCTCTATGCTTTATGATAGTCAATTCTGGCCTGAAAACATTTTAAAATTTGTTTAACATTACTGGATATGTTAATTATTTCATATGTGTGTATGTGACCATACAATCCCAATAAAGGAAAAGAAAATATTCCTGATTGCATATTAAACAGATAAGTAAATCAGTTATTGTAACCGTTCTCATGCCTTTTAACATGATGGAAAGTTAAGGGGGAACTTTCAGAGTGACATTGGCACGTATTACATTGAAAACATTATTGCATAACTTTTTGTCCAATTCAATCACCTACAGCGAAAACCTGTATCGCTCAAGGGCCTAATTTACAAAAGTGCACCAGTGCATCGTGTCTAATACATTACACACGCATATTATTCCACCATTACTAAAACCATTATGTTTTTGTGATCATCAATTCATACGGCAGTTTTACAGCATGTGTCAGATCATGCCTGAACGAACATTTCATTTTAGTTTGCTTTGATGTTTGGTAATAATAGCTATAGTTATGAGTTACCAGCCCAAAATAATTACAGGATACAAAACATTAATGTTCAGGCCATGATTTACGTCCTCCTGCAATCAAAACAGATTTCAGGGTTAAAGACAATAACGTTGTCCTCAAACATAAATTATCTCCCCTTGAATGAAGCATGCCTAAAACAGTATGCGCAAAATTTGTCCTTTTTTGTTGCCGATGGATACAGGTCTATGTTATGTACTTTATACCATTTTTTCTTTAAATATAAAAGCTGTCCCAATATTACAAGCTCTTTGTGAAAAAGATACATAACATACAGAAAAAAAGACTTCTGACTGACACCATTATGGTATTGTTGTATATTTAACAACTTATTTACACTGAAGACCTGTAGCCTGGATCCCCAACCTTATCATGATGTGCCCCTCACACAGTAACCCTAGTTTACTGACGCACTTTATCAACCCTCCATAATCACCAGTTTATTTTGGGATTCATAAAAAAAGAAAAAGAAATCCTGACAATTCATTCTGGGAGGAGCATCAGCTGAAATGTTTATATCTCCATTATCAGGGAATTTGTTGAACTAGAGATACCTGATGTCTGATAACAAACAAGAGAAAGATTGACCAAAAATCTTAGTTTGCACAGCTTTTAATGTTGTTAAATTAACCCTATTAACGTTAATTTTGCTTTTTTTGAACTCATGAAAGATCCAGTGTTTAAACAAATATTTCAGATTCAAGATGATGTAAAGATTTTCAATATATTGAACTTCACTACATAACTGAAATAAACCAGATTTAATGATTTTTTTCCATGACGACCAGATTTCCGGTCGATATGCAGTAAGGTTAATCTGCAGATTAAGTGATAATCTCCCCTGCACAGTGGGTTCCCACCAGGTGGCACTCACTGTGCAGCTGCACATCTTGTAATCAGTGCACCAGATTGACTGATACCAAGACCACAGGCTTACATGCATAACTAACAACCTAAATCACCCACTAACATCACTGTGTTTACTCTATTTCATGAAAACAGTGCATCAATATTGGTTTTTATAAATACAATCATGTAAATGTTTATTCATTAATAGTGACTGAATTTTAAACAAATATTTGCATATATATGGTATACTAACAGTATCACAGGGCCATGGCACTTTCTTTTTATACTGGGTGGTATGACTATTAATAATATCACAGGGTCTTGTCTGTACACTTCACAATGTATCACATATAGGGCATTGTCTGTACACTTCCCAGTGTATCATATACAGGGCCTTGCCTGTATACTTCAGTGTATCACAGGGCCTTGTCTTTATACTTTACTGATGTATCACAGGGCCTTGTCTTTATTCTTCACTGGTGTATCAAAGGGCCTTGTCTTTATACTTCACAGGTGTATCAAAGTGCTTTGTCATTATATTTCACAATGTATCACAGGGCCTTGTCTGTACATTTCACTGTGTATCATAGGGCCTTGTCTTTACATTTCACATTGTATCACAGGGCCTTGTCTGTACATTTCACAATGTATCACAGGGCCTTGTCTGTACATTTCACAATGTATCACAGGGCCTTGTCTGTACACTTCACAGTGTATCACAGGGCCTTGGTTTTACACTTCAATGGGGTATGACAGTGCCTTGTCTTTACATTTCACAGTGTATCACAGGGCCTTGTCTGTACATTTCACAGTGTATCACAGGGCCTTGTCTGTACTTTTCACAGTGTATCACAAGGCCTTGTCTGTACACTTCACTGGTGTATCACAGGGCCTTGTCTTTATACTTCAGTGTATCACAGGGCCTTGTTTGTACACTTCACAGTGTATCACAGGGCCTTGGTTTTACACTTCAATGGGGTATGACAGTGCCTTGTCTTTACATTTCACAGTGTATCACAGGGCCTTGGTTTTACACTTCAATGGGGTATGACAGTGCCTTGTCTTTACATTTCACAGTGTATCACATGGCCTTGTCTGTACTTTTCACAGTGTATCACAAGGTTTTGTTTGTAAACTTCACTGGTGTATCACAGGGCCTTGTCTTTACACTTTAATGGTGTATTACAGGGCCTTGTCTGTACACTTCACTGGTGTATCACAGGGCCTTGTCTTTATACTTCAGTGTATCACAGGGCCTTAATTGTACACTTCACAGTGTATCACAGTGCCTTGTGTTGGTTTTAACAATGTATCACATGGCCTTGTCTTTACACTTCAAGTATGTATCAAATGGCCGTTTATAATTTACAGGTGTATCACAGGGCCTTGTCTGTATACTTCAGTGTATCGCAGGGCCTTGTCTTTACACTTCACAGTGTATCACAGTGCCTTGTGTTGGTTTTAACAATATATCACATGGCCTTGTCTTTACACTTCAAATATGTATCAAATGGCCTTGTCTGTACATTTCACAGTGTATCACAGGGCCTTGTCTGTAAACTTCACTGGTGTATCACAGGGCCTTGTCTTTACACTTCAATGGTGTATTACAGGGCCTTGTCTTTACATTTCACAGAGTATCACAGTTCCCTGACTTTATACCTCATAAGTAGGCATTCACAACCAATTATGACTAAGTTGATATGTTTATGATAATAAAATATATTGCAAATATAAACAGTCTTGTGGGAATTGTGGAAGTTAATTGTCATAGACAGGTGGTACCACCTGTTGGTAATTGATAGAGACTTCCCAAGGGAGATAATTAGATGCTACTGACATACTATTATAATGGTCAATTCATTCATGCAATAGGTTAAGGAAGGAGTGGAGTACTTTATGTACATACATGATAATGACTTCCTGTTCATATAAAACAGATCCCAATATCATATATACCGATCAAGTTAAAGAGGTTAATAAGTTCTTCCATTTACATATCTTATCTGTTGGCTTAGGTTGTCTCCCCTTAAACCGTCAATCAAATCGCCTTGATGCTAATGAATACATGAATATCTTACCTATATATCATAATGGCTACCAATATTAATACACACATAGTCCTCTACCTCAAAATCTTAACAGGTCATTTAGTACAGAACTCTTTAGAAAAAGAGGTACACATTCGAGCAATTCGGCTGCTTTCCAATGAGTAGAACCATCAATTACTTCAAGTTAACTTTAAAAAAACTAAATTGCAGTATGTGTATACATAAAGAGCTCTCTTCTAAATCATCAAAATGCTTGAAATCAGTGCATCATTTCAAACATTTTGATACACATGTTTAGATGTTGGCCGACCACTCTGGACCGAGTACACAGACACTGTGAAGTAATTAGAGCATAAAAACAGCTGATAAACGGCAATTGAGGAAAAACCATGAAATTTCACTGCCAAACAGATAGTTCTGTGTTTAGATATCTCTTCACTGATAAACAGTAACGAGCTAGATGTTCTGGAATGTTTACTTAACAAGTTCTTCATTGGTCGAAATAATTTTCTTTTGAGAATAGAATTAAAAATATTCGACAATCATTAACTCATTTTCATTACGAAACGCTGGTTTTTAATCATCATTTTCTCTTTAACATACCTCAGCCTACAGGATGAATGCCATGAAGGTTTATATAAGTGACTGGTAAAGTTAGCAAATAATGATTTTTATATATCACAATGTACAGATAATATATGATAAACATTTCTACAGCTGTTCTATTGTACAATCTTTTGTACAATCATACAGTTTTGTCTTCATATCATGAAACTTTCAATGCTTCAGCCACAATTTCAAACTTTCAACAAAACTAAACATTTACCTGCAAAGACTCGCTTCAATTTCCTCCAATTTCTTTTTTCTGTAATACCAAGCCCTCTCCATTTTGCCTGTTAGTTAATCAGTCCAACAGAATATAGACATGTGTTACACGATATCAATATGCCTTCCTGTCCGTATATTGACACACATTTCTAAGGCTTTAGGATGACATATGCTAATTAGGTCAACGTGCTCCAGCAGTAAAACTCGATCAAAACAACACGTCATCTAGTAAATCAAACCTGGTCATAAATTTTAAAGATGAAGATGTATCAAATGTTTGTTTTTGCTTTCTTTTGATACATCTATGGATGTCCTTGCATAAAATATAGATCCATTTAGAATTTGTCAGAATGGTTGATTGAGAACTACAATGCAATATGTAACTGCTGGTTTAGACAAGTTAGCAACACTTGGAGTCAGAAAACCAGCAAAGGTCTCCACAAAGTAAAAAGTTTAAACTCTGTAACTCGATAATCATTCTTTCACGATTAAGTTAGCTTGCACTCTGCCAAAAATTAAGCTGACATCATTGCATCCTTGGCTACTGAACATTTTCTTATCACTCGTGATCAGCGACAACAAAAACGTTTTATTTGTATTTGTAAAACTGGATGGCACCAAAAGGGTCGGAGCTCCATGTGGCATGTCGATGTGTATGCGACATCAAAGTTACTCCGTTCTTTTGATAATCCTTGTAATTACAATACTGTTGAGAATGCTGCATACAACAATTACAATTCTATTTGTTCTGTAGTAGCTTGGCTACAAATGCCAAAATGATGAAGTTTCCTGGAATTTCAAGAATCACATGTTTGTCCATGAAAATTTTAAGTTGATAATTTTGTGATCATAAATACGTACGGTTATATATATGCTCTGAGATTGTCAACTGTAGTCTGTGCAAAAACTGTAAATAAATAGATGAACGTTTTATGTCGAAAATAAATTTACATATCCCAAGACATATGGCTGTACATAAAATGCACATCCTTATAAACACATCTTCAGAAATTGGCACAGGGTTTAAACTGGCACATTAAATCCTCAGTTTATATTTATTGTTTGTTCGCTGTGACATATTTCATCCTTTGCTGGCCGTATTCAGGGCACTTAGACAAATACGACCCCACAAAGCTCACAAATTTCATCCCCAAGTGACTTTTTATAGAAGATTTCCATCTTCTTGTTTAACAAAATCAAATTCATTTTAAAGATAGTGAAACACATTCGACCAAAGCAGCCACATAATGTCCATCATTCAAAATGTTCTCTTTACTGAAAATCTCCCTCCTGGTGAGAAATGTGATTCAAAAATAACAGGAAGGTGCTCTTTATTATTTCGACTCTGTTGATTGAGTTCACTCTTAGCTTCCCGATCTCCAGTTCAGCCCCATGTGAAGATAAGCTAGGCCGCAATGACCAATACTTTTCCAATAATCCAAGTGAGATTTTCTCTAATTCCTGCAGGATCTTCTCAGCTTTTCACAAGATTACATATATTATCATGTCTCTAGAACTTGGTAGTAATATATTGTACAGGTCACAAATGTTAGAAACATTTACAGCCAGATGTTGATTTCATGTCACTGATTTCATATATGATCAATTTCATTATGTCCTCATTAGATTTTAACTCATTCACCCCTGAACACAAAACTGAACTCTTCTAAGTATTGGACTGGATCAGTTCATTATGAAATTATAGGGTTGGTTGACTTAATTAGAAATGTCACTTAATTCAATCAAAAACCACAAAGTGGTATAAACATAAGAAAGTTAGCTCTTACGCAAGGTAACAGATCGTAACAAATTACACAGGTGAAATACACTTTCTGAAACTCCATTGTCTAAAATATCCTGCTGAAATGCCATAAAATTTTGGAAACAGAAAACTTTTTCCACTTTCACCACTTGTGAATCACTCCTTCCACTTCAAGACGAGAAACAGAAATAAACATTTTATCAGTCCTGTATAGGTGTTAGAGATAAACTTTACGAACACTACATCACAACATGTAAATTAGCCCCGACCTCTTCCTGTCGTTACAATCAAAGATGAGGTCTAATTTCTTCATCAGTTTGGTCATTAATGTCATCAAACGAGGGACCAGGTGACTGTGACGTCTTAAGACCGTCTGTGTAAGTGTAAAGTCCACCCTGGCCAGTGTCAAACCCTCCTACAGGAAAGTTCTCTTCAAATCCACAAAGTTGTTTAGGTGTACAATTTTGAAATGTGAGATAATGATTGGTTTAAATTTTCACCCGAGTGTGAAGAGGCCACTGAATACTTTGATGTTGACTTTGCACTTGAGGCGAGTTTTCTATGCTATAGTGTTAATTTTGTCACTTGATGAATATTTTATACCAAGTTAGTGATCGACCTTAAAACACTGAGATCCATCAACCTCTTTGTTTGGGAAAACATGTAATGAATTAAACATGTGTTTATATTGTTGTCCTCACAACTGGTTTCGTGACAACTGGACAACAAATATAGAATATTCCAATTGACACTTGATGATCTCCTTGAAAAGTTTCACATTAAATGTTTCCTTGACAACAGTCGGAGTTCAGAGTCTTCATTAGCTCCTGACTGAGATTTCTTCAAAAAAGATTACAGTTTCATCTTTCAATTTCCTCTCAACGAAATTTCTGTCAATTCATATGAACTTCATGTTTTAATATGAAGCCATCATCAATATCATTGACATTTCTTTTTCTTCAGCACATTGTTTTTCATAAAATAGCGAAATTTCATCTTATCACTTTAAAGTGGTTCTCTAATTGTATAATTCCAGGATATTTCACAAATTATACATCGCTTTCTTTGTTGATACTGTCCAGTAAAACATCCTTTCAAAGTTTAAAGCATGAAACAGTCATAAGCTCCCTCCATTCTTTGTCTCCAAGAGCACACGTCACTGTGAAATAATATCCAAGGACAGACAAAGGATTTTCAACTAGTCATTATTGTCCAAGCTGCTTAAATTATGGAATCATAGGGAATACATCACAGCATAACCTTCAGAGATTTAATTTCCTCTCCAATATCCAATTGTCCCATTGGAAACCTTATATCCGGTGCATTATTAATTTCCCACCAGTTGTATATGGCACGCTGGACAATATTGGAAACGCCATCAATCACTTGTGAAACACCATTTTAAACAAAAACCTGTTACATAATTAACTTCAACAGTTTTTCCCCAACAACAATGGAATCCAATTTTCCCACCATATCCAATGAACAAACGAAGAATATTAAAGTTGTATGATGAATTTTTGTTTGTTATTGTGCTGCGGTATCGGATTAACACCCATAACATTTTAGATTTAAAGTGCAAACCATTTAACTTCCATCATATTTTCCTTATCTGGGTGAAATCACAACATCAAAATATATGCCTCTTTCGAAGGTCATGAAATTCACTTCATATAATTCAAAGTTTTTAAAACAACACTTGAAATATTTCCAACCAGAAATGTTCGGAATGAGAACGATTCTTTTACTGGAATGCGAGGAAAGGAAAAGCTTATCATTGGGGCATGATAAGATAAAAAAAATACTCAAGCTTAATTTAAATGTGTATCATGTATCAACTGCTGAAACCTCACTTGCCTTGGCGTGAAAGTGTAAACATGTAACAGAATACATATGTAAATATGTCTTGTACATGTGAAGTACCTCACGTGTGTAACGTAAATGTGTGTAAATCATGCAGGGTACATAAGGGTAAAAGACTACCTGAATCTCTTTTTTCAAAGTCTGGTTAGCTTGAAAGTTTAACTTTTTTCAAGTTTTTACGGCTAACATGATTATCACATATGATATATACCTTAATTTTCAACCAAGCCATAAAATGGCTAAAATGTAAAACTTATCTTGCATGATACAGAAACTTTTCCAGACAATATTTCACCCAGATTGTAAAACGCTATGTAAGCTGGACCCTAGTTCGAAGTGACTAGAGATTGAAGATTACTCCCCCTATCAACAACTTGGAGGCACCAAACCATCAAATGTATAAGATAAGTCCGATAAAACCCCCAAATTGGAAAACTTCAATGAAGATTGTCAGAGTTTAGGCTCCCTCACCTTTCCCTGCTGATAACCCTAATCTGGGCGAGCAGACGGCATCAGACTACGTCACAGTAGCAGTTGTTTAGTATACAGGAATGGTGTATTAGTATATCAAATCTCAAGACTTCAGGTAAATCACCCAAAGGATTTGTCATAGATGGAAATCAAAACTATGGAATCTCTGATAGACACAAATATGGTAGAATAACACATGCTTGGCCTATCTACCTATATCTATATAAATCTGTTGGTTTTTAAAACCACATTTACTATATATATATATACTGTTGTCAATCTTAATACAAATATATACCTTAGCAAACTTTGCAAACATACTCTTTAACTTGACTGATTTATACCTTCAGCCTTCCTTTTGACTATTTCAACTTTATAATTGTACATAAAACAGTAGCTATATTTGATATTTTTTAAATTTGGCGCATATATCAAGTGTATTTCACCTCTTTGCACTAAAAGAACTGCATGCTAATGACCTAATGCCAATTGTAATAATTATAGGAGACAAAATTATTATGATATTTATAGATTTCTATACATGCATCTCTTTGACAAGTTTGTTGTAAGACTTAGAGCAACTGAAAGAGAGCACCACAAGTTTTGTGTTGAGTTACTTCCCCTTATTCTCCCAAAAAGCACCTTGCAGTGACCCAAGGCCACTCATTCAAAGGCCTAACCTGATCAAAGTAACTTATATATATACCAGACGCTATTTACACAATCTTTTGAACAACTTCATTTACAAGTAGACCACATATTTTGATATATTTCTTGGCTTTTAAAATATAATCTACTTCAAAGACATTCTAAATACCAATTACTTTTTAATCTCATATTTTTTAATGAAAAATTAATTTTTTATTAAAGATCAAATTTTCAAAAGGCCAGGGAAATTTCATAATTTAATAATTTGGTTGAACCATGTTCACCCTTGCACAACAACTTTTTATGAAATTTAGAAACTGAATTAATAAATTCTATGTGTGTGGGAAAACTTAATTAACAAAACCTTTGTCAACGCTGTCGTCGTGTTATCACTATGTGAAGGTCAAGGTGAATGACAAAATGTGCTTAACATCACATGACAGTAGTCAGTGACACCACGATCCTGGTGATGAAACTGTTGATATGGCCTTAATATGTTGTTTATACAATGTAAATGTCAGTGGCAGGTTTGATATACATTTCCCAGATGAAAATGATACATACAACTTAGTTATATTGCCTTACTGCAATGCGGGAATGGTTTGAACAGCAGAGAAAAATGCTTCTCCCTGCAGTCAAGGGTTCAAACCAAGGACCTTCTAAACCAATTAGATAAACAAATTCATCATGTGAGTTATTTCCCCTCATGAAACACCATCCAGTTAAGTTTCATAAAAATCCTTATCCCTTTTCTCCAATCTCTTCCCCCTAAACCACCCACAACCCATAATTATCCCAAAACCATCCGGAAGAGAAAACATAGGACATTAAATCAGCCAGTCCAGTTCCAATACTATAAGTATACTGACATCAGTTATAGGGTAAAACATCTTCTTGGACATACGACACATTGTGCCACATATACTCACATACTCAAACTCTTCCTGGCCTGCCTTGCCTTCATCCTCTAGAGCTTCAATTACTAAAATAATGTGATGTTTTGACACTCGTGACAACAATTTTGTTTTTACTCATATGTCATCAAAATTAGTTGTCCATTTCAGACAGCTTGTGGCATTCCTTTCAGTATGAAATAGCAATTTCTCTCAGATGAACAAATTATCACCATACATCCACATTCATATTGATGTCCAATGTTTCTGACCAACTGTTCATGTCCTTTTGGTATTTTAGATAAAAAAACATTCTCATGGTCTTGGTTGACTCCTGATCCACGTTTATGACATAATTGTCAAATACACTCAAGCTTTCGCTGGTAAAGAAATTTGTATTTCAACACATCACAATATGGAAACTTTGCAACTTCTCCCCATAAAAGTTTCCAAATCTTCTATGTTTTTTGTCACATCTCAAGTATCATCCAATTTTAATGACCTAGAATCCATCCAGCCATGTGCTGTTGGTTTTGTAACCTTGCAAGTTGAGTTCCATTCCTTTCTTGGCCGATTTCTACCTTTTAACACTCAATACATCAACATTCAGATGTTAAAATCTACCAAGTTTTCGCCCTTGTGACCTCCCCCCGACAGAAGCCGACTGTTGTCTGCTGGCCAGGGTTCGGCTGCTGTGCTGTAGTCAACCTCTCTGTGACATAGTTTTGTCTATAATTGTTTATTTTACACAACACTGAACAAGAAATACAAACATTCACATAGTTTCAGTCCATAATGGTCCCAAAATCTCCCTGGGACATAAACTTTCACTACCCTTCATTGTTTGATGTATCGAAAATGATATCTTGCGTGAAAAATATTCACATTTTCACACCAGGTGAGTTCAAGATATAATAACTGTGGCCATGAATGTTAATTAGCTCAAACCCCATAAACCTACATACTGTATCACATAACTTTGTCAATTTTCATCGTTTTATCATCTTTGTCTGATATTTTAACTTTCTATCTCTGAATTTAATAGCCAATAAATAATTCTCACCAATTTTTGATAGTGTAAAATCCATCAATCTATTTATATAATCAGAGTTCCCGTGATGAAAATAAACCACAACATCTATAAACTTTAACATTTTATCAGTATAACAGACCCTATATTATTCAATAATGTTATATTTGATACCAGATTCGTACACCTCAAGGCTGAAGTTCCGCGAGCTATCTCTGACCTGGCACCCCTGGTGTGCACCTGCACTTTACCAATGGGAGGTAACTCTTGTCTCAGATAAAGGTTTTTATCTGTCCCCATACATTACATAACTGGTACACACCCTTCTAGCGTATTTTATTTTGACAATAAGGGCAATACTCAGTCAGGGCTATAGAGAGTGTTATCTATAAAATTACATGTTCAAGGTTTCCAGTTTCTGCAGGAGGATTCAGAAAAACATCATGCATAATTAGAAAACTGATGTCTGTCAAAAGGGGCTCGGCTGAAGTGAGTCTTAAGACTCGCCCCCCGGTCTCTATAATATTAAAATCATTGCTATCAATTGGCTTGATAATTTTTGTCTTTGTGAAATGCCTGATTCTAGACAAAGTTTCAAATCTAGTATTTAAATACTGCTGAGAAAGTCTTATCAACAACTTAGGGTCTGGTGGCCAGTCTAACGTAAACATATATAATATGTAACAGTGATTTCAAGACCCTTCAAAACTATGACCATACTATTACATTCTGCTTATACATATTAATTCATTAGCTGAATTAATTTTCATGGTTGACCAGCAAACCAAAGCTATCTGTGAACCACAAATATTTGACACCCCACAGTAACACATGACAAGCTAAAGGAGTAGTTTGTATGTATGACCCAAACCCCGAGTCACAAGTAGTAAAACTTTTCATATCAGGCTGCAGGACCTAAATGTCAAATTTATCTCATTTTACCATAAATAAAACACACCCAGTTTATGTATGTAAAATTCCTTGGTTGTCTATAACCATCTCACGTTTCTTAATTCAAGGGAGACAATCCACACAAAAAATTCTAATACCTGACAAAAAGTATGCTTGTAATATCATGACATGAAATGTACATCAGACAATTTCATTTGAGCATTATGAAATCTATAATTTAGCTCAATAATACATTTCATAAGTAAACAGTTAAATCTATTATTCAAAATTATTGGCTAATCAATTTCCATTATTATGACGAAGCATGTTCAAATATATCACAATGGAATATTCATAGTGTAATTAATATATAATTATACTAAATCTACTTCACTGTAGGATCAATGTCGTCACAACCCTGATGGTTTTTATCAATGATAATGACTCTTCAGTAAGGATTGATCGATCACCAGACTCTAATACACGCAGGAGCACTGTAACGCTCGTTAATTTCACCACACTGATCAATTATAATAATGAGGAAAGTAAATCAAATTATAATGGATTAATAGCTTTTATTATCCTTTATACTTATGCTAATGTTATCATATCAATTTCTCTATCAGCTGTTATCTTATAACCGTGTTATACAGTAGTGGTGACAGAGGTTGTCAGCTCAACGGGAGAGCATTCGGCTAGTGTTTGGAAGTCCCGGGTTTGAATACCAGTCTGGCTACTACATTTTCTCATCTCCTGTTACATAGGCATGTTAAACAAACATTATGATCTGAATTCAAATATTTGTATACCTACCTATTGAGCACTACATATGAATTACATGTACATAACAGGTAAACAACAGGTAAATTACAGGTAAATAACAGGTAACCTACCTTCATGCAGCGTCAATTTCCTTTTACAAGCAAAGACTTGGTTTTACTATTTAACTTAACGCGCAAAAAATTCCTCTCTTAATTTGTTTAACATGTACAAACTGAGCATTATGAAGAGCCTTTGAGTGCATATAAATAAAGGTGTATATATATAGCGCCTTGTTAGACAGATAAGTACAGCTTAAACACCTACCCGCTATACTGCACACCTACCTGACACATATACCCTATTGTACTAATTACAATAACCACAACAAGCCTAGCGTAGCCATCCACACATCTTACAGGTATCGTATCTATCTATGATCAAGTGGGTACCATAAACTTTGTAATATGGACGCCTTTCCTCAGTTTGAATCGTTCATTCATAACATTTTTTTTTCTGAACCTATCCCGTTGAATAATGAAAAGTAATATTGAAATCCATCAAAATGGCCATATGCACCAGCTGTCAAAAATCAATATCCATATTCATCAGGCTGTTTATGTAGACACCCCACCCCACAAACCCTTACATGGTCACAGATGTTTACAATGCCATGGCCACACATTTCTCTGATACTGTGTCACAAAAATCTGTGCCCCTACTACAGGGTCTCCTCAAGGGATCGATCTTAAATGTCCAGGTAAGTCTATGATAGAGCCTGACAGCCTGACAGTCTACAGTTGAAAGGGTCGAGGTTCGACCCCTTGTCTGGTCCCTAAATTCTGTCCCTCTTGACCCACTTACCCACACAACCCTATAAGGTCTCAGTTGTCCAATTGGATAAAGTCCTTTCAGGCTTTAGGTGTTCAGGGTATATTGCATGCTTTGTCAAGATTCATTCAAACGTGCTATAAAGAACACCTCTATATAAAGGACACTTGCCTATAAAGGACAGACTCGTCAACTCCATTTGGTGCAATTTACTATATATAACTGACCTCTGTATAAAGGACACCTGTCTATAAAGGATATCTTTGCTTTGTCCCTTTGGTGTCCTTTATAGATTTGGCTGTATTACAACAAGAAAGCAAAATTTTGGCCAAAAACACAAGCTATGTCTTACGAAACCAACAATAAGCAATACAGTATTGTCTTTCCCAGCCTCCTTTGAGACATCAAAATCAGAAGATGTAGCACCTGCTGGATCATTCTGCTATAGATAAAATTTTGTAGATAATTTTTTCTGTCCTGTCTACATAATTGAAAGAAAAATACAAAGGGTATCAGTGTGTAATTCCACATAACTTACTCATCTTCAGATTTCTCCGAATCTTCACCAACTACATCCCAATCAAGATCAAAATCCCCTATATCCACTTCATCTTTTTCACTTTCCATTGTGTGTTAAGTATACACTGACTATAATACATATGATTACCTAAGATATTAGAAATCTACACAACACATTGGCCTTAAATTGTCAACTACCCTATCCAACTTATAGGGTCAATTAGAACTGACCACTTCAAGTTTTGGATGACCAATGTCTATTCAATTTGAATAAGATCACAAATACCCCTATGTTTCCTAAATGGAATATGCTAAGCAATCCAAGGACTAATCCATTATTTTCCAATAGGAATTATCAGGGTAGTTAAGACCATAACAAATGTATAGGGCTTATCTTAATACCAGACTAATTCTTGTCCTTAGGGCTGAGGTAACAACTCAATTTCATGGTTTGCTTTTTCAATGATAACAAAGGAAAACTTTACGACAAGCATAGCGGGGTGTTTAAAGAAACAAAATGACACTGATCCTAAACAAGAACACAAACACTTCCTTAGTCTACAACAATTAATGCATTAGAAATTTATTTTGCTAATAAAACATGAAAGATATGATAAGCAACTATGTTGGATTTTTTTTTCTAAAAGTATTTCATAATTTTTAACTGAATTTGAACAAGAGTTATCTCCCATGGCAGACAGATGTTTTCACACATATATAGCCTTAACTGTTTATTTTTCAGTTCAAGTTAAGGTGTTTATTTCCCTTGGGTAAAAAACCGAGACTGATCATCTACAATAGAGGTATTATAAGACGGATTTTAGCTTTCAACTGACCGCTAACTTGGTCAACAGTTAATCTGCCTTAGGACACCAACAGGACATCAAAGAACTAAAGTGACCGCCACCAACCGAGCAGAAAATGATTTCTGTAATATTCTGTAATATCGGTGTTGTAATCTTATTTTGTTAATCAGATCAACCTGATTATCGTGGTCGATTATTCTCTCACGAAGACTACTGCCATGTATTGATCAAATATTCTCTCACGAAGACTAGTGCCATGTATTGTATAATAAGCTTTTTAATTAGGCTGATTCATAAGACTATGACTTAAGCCCATGCTCTCTCATCCAAGTGTGAAATTTACACTTATTATAAAACACACATGATTTGACTTTATATCTTTCATTCTGTTATCATTTATTTAAAAAGAAAAAAAAATCAATTAATTATCAAAAATTGATCATTCATAAAGATTAACTGCTAGTATGTATTATCAAACTGTAAAAAGGACACCAAAGGACATTGTAAAACCGTCCTTTATCAGTCCAATACAGAGGTCTGTTATATAAAGGACACCAATGAAGTTTGATGATCTGTTCTTTATAGACAGGTGTCCATTATACAGAGGTCAAAAGAAAATTCACCAATGAAGTTTGTCCTTTATAGACAGGTGTCCATTATACAGAGGTCAGTTATATAGAAAATTCACCAATGAAGTTTTGATGATTCTGTTCTTTATAGACAGGTGTCCATTTACAGAGTAGCACAAAATAAGTTGTGATTTCTGTTCTTTATAGACAGGTGTCTTATAGTATATTAGTTTGACTTTTTTTTAATTACCGTATTTGACCCAACAAGCGCCCAGGGCGTATACAAATTTAAAAGAATGAAAAGGTGCTAATAGAACGAAATCTGTACATTTTTGTGTAGTTTTGGTCTAAATTTATGCCTGGGCAATTGAAATCGAGGCCTCAAAAAGGGGGAGGGGCGCTTATAGGGACATGAGCGCTTATTAGGTCGAATACGGTAAGTTAACACACGTACACCATAGAATTTGCAGATATTCCATAAAGAACACCCAATACAATTTTTCAAAAAATTCCTTGCATGGGAAATATATCTTTTTAAATGAAATGCTAAAACCCCCAATAGGATTCATCATTGTGACTTCAGGTCTTAAGCCCAAAGAATTCATTATACATTCTCTGATCTTATCTAACATCAACATTGTCAGATATCAAAAACAGAAATCGGATCAAACTTATTTGATGACTCTGTTCTTTGTGTGCACCATCAATGCATACAACTGCACAATATGGTGCAGTGTTGAAAGGCAGTGCACTGGAATGGCCATTTAACCTTGACCTTCACTGTTCTTAATATAAACATGTGATTTTAAAACATATATCCCAAAATATAAACTGGTACATGTATTAATTTTTTTTTGTGAATAAAATTTGAAATTCATTTCTTTTAAAGAAAATTACAAATATAACCACTACACTTTAAAGCAGCAATTTAACTTCAAAATAGTTTTGAAATATAACTCCTTGTACCTTTCATGTTTTTCGTTATCAAAGAGTTCCACCTGGACCATAAATGTGTATAAGAGTACAGTGGTTCCTGTAACACATCATCTCTTCCATAGCAACTCAGCACTTTTATGTTCAAAATGTCTGCAGAAGTCAGAGAAAAATGAAATAAAATGTTTCTTTGATTCCGTTACTTCGACAAGTCTTATTTCTTCTTTTTTCTTTTTATATTAGACTACATAGTTTTAGAAATGTAGTCTTCATTGAATTTGTGCCACACAGTGACAAAATTTTACTGTTGGATATTTATCTTTATGCTATAGATATCTGTAAAACATGTAAATGTTTCCACCTCGATCCACATATAAATAAATGCTGTGACACTTAGATAGAGATGGAACAAGGAGCTAGGACAAGGGAAAATGGTTACTATATTTGCCTTCTCATCACTTCATGTGTGGAGTGGAGGGGGGACCATTCAAGTAAAGCTGCCGAAAAATGATGACTCAGGCAACTTACAAGATTTTTCAAAATCTGGATGTTTTTTTTTAATATCTAACATATATCTAGCTATCGACCCATCTTTAGAAGGCAGTTGAGGTGTTTTTTATGTTGGAACTATCTTGAATCGGGACATACAGGGCCCTGTAGTTAGTTCTGAACATGTTATCAATGTAGCTGAACTAGTATACAGATGCCGATTTTACAGATACACATGGGACCTCCCATAGGTATTTAAAAAATCTTCAGATCCGATTCCCAGAATGATGAGACATGGCGATGAAGATACAGAACAGGTTGCTGGTGCCGATGTTCTGATACAGACTACAGGTGTTACATGGTTATAAGTATATTTCTGTAAGATCAAATATAAACCAGTTGAAGCAATACACAATTTATGTGAGTGTATGTAAAAATAAACATCATCACTATAGATACACAAATATATAGTACATACAGGTGCTACACATAAACACAGGGACTTGGCAGGTTTTCATGACCCCGGACAAAATACCTCAAAGTTTGACCATTAATTGGCTCTTGATGATGACAGCTGGGTTCCATTGACAAAACTCACAAAAATTGAAATATAGTACCTCTTATTAGAACATATTAGAACCCTAAACGACAAGACTACTAAAGTGGGTCAGACTCTGGGTCACAGCAGTATATCAGGTTTTTGGTACATAAAAGGGGACCCCTGAGTTTGATGCTGGATAAACTTCTCACTCTTATAGTCATGAGAATGTTTCAAGTCCCTGTGATGATAATTATTTAAGGTTGTGGTCTAAGAGGGCTCAAGGACTCACAGGCTCTAGGTACATTAGATTTTACTGCAGAATTGTAAGTAAGTATCAGCTGAAATTACCAGGTACTTGATTCACAATCATTTAATTTTTTCACAGGTTAAGTTCTTCAAACTCCTCCATGCATTTAAGATTGAAATTGAAATACTGAATTTTTTTCTTAGGCATATTTACTTAGGCAAAGAAATGTTATGCTTTTTACACTCAAATGGTGTGATTTATGTAATATATGGTCTAATATCTGATCTAGAAGAGTTGAATGTTTTGTTTTCAAGAGTAACTATTGTTAGTTTTATCCTGCAAGTAACCAAAACCTTAACTTGTATTGGCCTTAAAGGTAAAGTGCACAGCAAATTATTTGGTATTTCCTGATAAAGGTAAAGTGCACAGCAAATTACTTGGTATTTCCTGATAACCTGATACTGTTTACATGTATATAACCATTAATTTTTCTTAATAACGTCTATATCAATAGATCCCTGAGTACTCCTCTGTACAAAATTACAGGAAGTAATGCTTGACAAGAACGAAATCTCAAATTTCAACACAAAGCTGACATGGAATTTCCTTCCTTCCGAATAACTTGGGCACACAACACAATTAATATGATTCTATTCTTGTAACAAATAGAATCCTTAGTTAATGTTTGTTTTCAATATCAAAAACTTCTATTTCACTATACCCCTGTACATATCATGTCTTTTCACCTGAAATCTTAGATTCAAGATGTGGAAAAATAATTTGATGGTCAAGCCTCAGGTTTTACAACATTTTGTGACCCTCAGGTAGAATATCCCTATCCTTCATATCCACAAATGAAAGGGTCCTATAATATTTTATTTTCATTTTATTAATGTCCTAATAGCAGCCAGGTTCATTTGAGGACATATTAGATTTAGGTGTTGGAGGAAAGCCAGAGTACCCAGAGAAAAATCACCAACTAACAATCAGTAACTGGCAACTGCCCCACATGGGATTCAAACTCATGACTCAGAGGTGGAGGGCTTGTGGTACGTAATATATCTGGACATCTGAACCACTCAAATAGATTGCGGAGGCGCAGCCTAATTCTTCTTTACCTTTTCATTATACGCTTCCAATTCATAATCTCACCAATTTTCAATTATACTCCTATACATTGCCACACATACAAACATGAATTCTGTTTCTAGTAAATTCACTTTAAGATCTATACCCGATACAAACATCCAATCAATGTCCATCATACTCAACTAAACCAATATATAATGTGTCCTGTATTTTTATTCTCTATTTTCTTTGTTTATGAGAATAAAATATTGTCATTGTCTAGTAATTATGAACTTTCCCAAGATAAACATGCTGTATGACATTTTAAAACAAACTTGTGACAACCAATGATAACTGCCAAAATATAACAAAGATGACATCAGCGACCTACATACATTGATGTAAACTTTCTTACCAATTATAACATTTATGTGGACTTTGACAGATAACCTTTAAACAAAACCATTGTTTCTATAAACAACAGTCATTGCTACTAATCATACAGGTTTGGTTTTCATTGTGATTTTAGAGTTTCTCACATCTTAATGTAATAAAACCTGTATGCTTGTATATTTGATTTTGATTTTATACCCTAAAGTTAAAAGCCAAATTAATTTTCCAGGGATATATGCACATGCAGTCACCAACCTTTTTTGTTTGAAATAAATAGACATTTTAATATACATCTTGGAGGCATTTAGTTCAAGACCCGTATGAAGCATTTTCCTAGATGCCAGTTGTTGGTCGGTGGTTTTATTCAGGGTACTCCAATTTCCATCCGCTATTAAAACCTGTCATATCCTTTATAACCATGGCTTTCTATTGGACATAAAACAATATCAAAGTGCACAAATTATCTCCCCCTAGTTTGAAACAATTTAAGTCACTACTCTATGGATAGACTACAAGTACTTCTCACCTACAATTAAAGGCCTTAGACTCAATATTCGACCCACTTTTAGACCACAATCAGCTGACAATTATTGATACATTAAGAATATCTCTACTACCCGTGAAATATGAATGACCGACCGCAGTCGATCAACATACCTGACGTGAATGACCAGTAGTTGTTTGGGTTGCATATATAAATCCTAACTATTTATCGTGTAGTACCTTATCTAAAGCCACTCATGATATCTAGGCCAGTTTTAAACACACCTGTAAATTACCTTGTACAAATACATATCGTTTGATAGCCTATTTTAGCTTCTATAGACTGATAGTAGCAGAGTCTGCAGTGTGCAGACGACAGTTTACCTTACACAAAATCTATTTGGAGTGGGAGAATACATGATATATCTATAAATGATAAAAGACTTGTTCTTAGTCAAATAAACATTTTGAGAGACTCCTGTGATATATTGTAAGTTTATATATTCTTGTATGATTTAATTGGGAAAAATCAATCTTTTTGATACATATTCTTGTATGATTTAATTGGAAAAAATCAATCTTTTTGACACAATTTATATGTTTTATATTTTTCACACTGGCAAGCCAGACAGGTCCAAGATCCTTAACAGTTACAGTGAACTTTAAGTCAGATAGGTTATAAGATCTTTTACACGTATATAATTTAGCATCGGTTCAACTTTTTATCACCTGTCAAAGTCATTTTTCAAATATTCCCTCAATACAACACAGAATTAGTTTCACCTCGAATCAACATCTGAAATCCTGATGTAGCAGACAGCAGGTGAGAGAAAATCTACGACCCCAAAACAGCTGTCATATGTGGCACGTAAATGTAGGTCAGACGTTAAGTACTGTAAATACATTTAACAGTTGAATGAATCTGGGACGACTAAGTTAAACAACAGTTATAATTCTAAAACGACAATCTAAACAACAGTTACAATACATAGTTTGTACAACAACTCACCGGTGATTTGTGTCGTTTTCAGATAGAAATATAGCAGTGTCCTTATATCAATGTTAAATTCTCGTCGCCTTAACCTCTACTGTCTGACGGACGTCTGATAATACATATCTGTGCTATATTTAACAACTTTACAGGTCGCAATCAATGGCACAGACAATAGAATACAGTAAATATTGAAAAAAGTCAAATACGTTACTTACCTGGTCCTATACATTGTACAATATATACTTTTCCTCCGGCCTTGTGATATACAAAATATCTATATTGGATCTATATCATGTAATCTACTACTACACATAATTTATTGCAACTAAAATATCATACATGCATAAAACTGCATATATTAAACACACCTGAAGATTTACAGGTGTAACTGCATGTGTATATCGTACAGGTATATATATATGCGGTTATACCTGCGAACTGGTTATCAGTAAATTAATGTTTCAATTTTAAAACTGTAGTCCAAAGATAAGTGCTTCATCACTGAAACTCGTCAAGTCACCTGTCACAGGTGATGTACATAGGTATATAGCACACCTGTAATTAAGGTACCTAGACAATACTAAAGCTTACCTTGATGTATAAATCCTGGTACCTAGCGGTATAAAAGTTACACAAGTAATCCCATGTTTGGTACAGAGGTTGTTTGGGGTAGATTGTTGTTCAGTTACGTACCTATATACCCCTAAGGTTCTGACTGGCAGATAACCAACGACAGGTAACGCCTGTAATCAGATACCCTGATCGGGTACGTACAACACACGACAAAAAATGAAATCTTAGCTCAGTTTTTGTTTGGATTTCGTTATCCGAGAGGCCGAGAGTAACGAGGTGTGTACATTTCTTACATAGAGTGCACCCTTGAGTAAACTTGACAGGTTTTAGACATTCGCACAAAACTACTTAACTTTTCATAATGAACAATTCTGAGCATGGTTTATTTGTGTTGGAGAGCCACGTGAATGTATCCATTACGACAGGTGGGAAAATGACATACTCAGGTACAAAGTCAGTGATTACGGGCTGATAGGTCTTCTATCATTTTGACACGCCATCCAACCACAAATCGTTTCTGTACCTGTCTCCTTTTCACATTTCCAGGCCAATATTTAAACTTCCTTTCCTTAATTTTGTCCAAACATATGTATTGATGGTGCGGACCACGATGGCCGAGGGATACAAACCGTATACCTAAATATGTAATTTTTACCTACACTTTGAAGCTCCAAGACATTAAACAGTAAACATAACAAGACTTAGAGGATAATACATCTCTAAGGTGTCCATGCATGTCCTATAACTAGCGGCTAGACACAAAAATAGCAGAAAATTTAAATAGAGAATTTATACTGAAGTAGATAACATCTAGTTTTAAATGATACCAGCTGTTTATTTACATTTCCTTTTAACAGTGGTCCAGAGCGCCTGGTTTGGAAGTTGGAAGAAAGCCAGAGTTCCCCCAGGAAGACCACAGGCTCACCTATACCACATGTTCCCAATTGTCAAGAAATTTCTAAAATTATATATGCTAATCCTATGTTCTGTAGCAAGGTGTAGGCTGGTCCTATCCCCTGCCCTATCCTTTCTGTGACATTCCCCACACCACCACTCATGTGGAAACTATATATATCACAAGATGTCTGTGACAGAGACTTGCTCAAGTCATTTTTCCCTTCAATTCGCTTTACATGTAACTGTTATTACCACTTCAAAATTAATGTTATTGCTTAAAACTTCTAGAATTGAAAAGCTTTTATGATCAACTAGCAGCAAATCCAAAATTCCGCTTTAAAAGAGTTTTTAACAAATAATGGTCTTTAAACTAACTCAGGTTTTGGCTTTCAACTTTCTTTTCAAAAATCAATTTTATAAGTGGGTGTGAATTACCTTGTAAATATCTGAACAACAAAACACGATATGATCCCGAGACACTTAATACGAGGTAAAAATTACCAGACCATTTCTATGTATCCATACAATGACGTCCAATAAATAGGATTGTCGGTGACAAAAAACTAGATTACGTAATTTTTAGTGTAAACAGTGATAGGACATTAATTTTGTTTTGTATGCAAATGGAACAGGTAAACATTATACAAATGTCTGACACATTTTTAGCCCATAGCTGAATTTTAAACAGATCAACTTAAAGAGAAGTTGTCAGTGGCCAAATATACTGTAAAGGACATTATTTTCAACTTAAAATTTTGCAAAAAATTATATTTTATTTCTGGTTTGATTAGTTAGACATAAGATTCCAACTCATCACCCAGAGGTTGAGAGCTTGTGGTAATATGTCAAGGCATCTTTTAACCACTCGGCCACCACAATCTTTTTACATTTCAGTAATTTTGGAGCAAGTTGTCAAGGATTATTATGAAATGTACACGCACATTATGATGTCTAACAACTGGGTGATTCATACACATGGAGCAAGTGGTTTTAACCCATCTCTATACTATACACTTTGATTATTTACAAAATTTTATCTTGAAAAGCGAGTAAATAAACAAATAAAACTTGCCTGTTCTAAAAAACTGATGTTTGAGTAATGATGATTCATCAGAATATTTTTATGATTTATAGGCCGACATAAATAAGAAATATGTGATTGCGTTCAGCAATATGTTACCACCGAAGTTTAGAATACAAATACGCTACCCACACTACGTATTTCATCATAAATGGATGTGTTAAGTAGAAAAAAATCAAATCATAGACAACACACAAAGTACAGTGTATTACCTGTGTCTTTCAGTCCCAGCACCAGAAATCACAAGATAACCCCACTCAGCAAGTCCAACTCACGCATCCAAAGCAGCTAATAATTTCTTCCGACTCAATATTAATTAAATTCTTGAGATTATTATATACTTGTGAGCAAATATACAAATGAAATGCTGTTCAGATAGATACAAACCCAAAATTCAAGTTCCTGCTTCTCAACCTTCTCATTGTATCCGATCTACAGACATCATGTTTTAATTGAATTAAATTGGTCTGGTTGTCAACACAACATGGCCACTCTATAACGAGTTTACCACCGTGGTAATCGTACCAGAGAAGATCAGCACAGCCAGATGACATGATAACTCTTCACCTTCCATTCCCTGGCATATGTCAGGGACCAAAAAAACCTACAAAGTTTATCTCCTAAACCTACAACATGGCGATCTCTTTTTTTCCAAACAGAAAACCTTAGTTAAATTTTTTTAATCCAACTGTATGGGAAAACTTTGCATATGCATGTACAAATAAAAAAAAATTTCGGCCTATCACTTCACATGTTACTGTCGAGTAATCAAAATGACTGAAATGCACAGTCACATTGGCTTTATAATGAACAGAAAAAATATCAAAAATACCCACAAATTGCATATGATGGCGATCTTTATATCCTGTGTAAAATTCACAGGTAAGATAGAACTTCACATTGGGTTTAAGTAAATTACCTGTTATGATTTAACAAAACAACCACGTAAAATTCAGGTCTTTCTTCTAACTGTTTCTTTATAAATGTTTTTTTTTTTTTTTTAATATGAAGCCATGCTACTTTACCTGTACTAAACACCAAGAGTATAAATCAAACCCTAGGACACTAGGCTTTCACTTTTCAGATTTTAAGTTTTCATGAGAATTATCTCCTTATATAACTAAATGTATAATTACACGACTTACCATCCTAGGACATAGGGGAACAGGTCTGACGACGGCTCCATATCTATAACACAGTGTTGGAAAGGTACAGTCTACATAGGGTTAGGTGTCTAGTACCACCACACGTTATTTGTCACCGAAGGAGTGTCTCACCCAGAGAGGTGTAGTATCTCGACATTTCCAAGGATTTACTCTCTCTTTACCAGAATATTGTCTCCTACACAGATATAATGTTTCCTTCAGAAGAAAGTATCTCTGTTTCAAGATGATATCGGTGTCACAAAGGTGATGTCTTTGTCATCAAGGTACTGTTTTTGTCATGAAAGTGACGTCTTTTCACCAAGGTAGTGTCTTCCTCATAAAGGTAGTGTCTTGGTAACAAAGGTGGTGTCTTTTAATCAAGGTAGTGTCTTTGTCATGAAAGCGATGTCTTTGCCATCAAGTTATTGTCTTTGTCATCAAAATGACAACTTTTCACCAAGGTAGTGTCTTTGTCATGAAAGTAGTCTTTGTCATGAAAGTAGTGTTTTGTATATCAAGGTAGTGTCTTTTCATCGAGGTAGTGTCTTTGTCATCAAATTAGTGTTTTTGTCATCAAAATGATGTCTTTTCACCAAGGTAGATGTCTTTTCACCAAGGAAGTGTCGTTTTGCAACAAAAATATGTCTTGGTTATCAAATCAGTGGTTGTTATCAAGATGGTGTCTTTTATCACTATGATATTATCCTTCACCAAGTTAGCATCCCTTTTACAATAGTTGCCGCTCTCTTTATCACTGAGGCATGCAGATTCACGACTCAATCAACAGGTGATAACCCTGGTAATATCCTTGATGGTCATTTATACAGACTGAACAACATAATGGATAAACCATCATATTCACACAATATCCAATTAACTCTGGCTATAATATACCTTCCCAAAACATCCTATAATTAATCAGGTTTTATATTGATCCTGAGTCTGACCGTCCCATGGTTTTTGTAGTAGGGTTCCTGTACACACTGCAAGTCCTTGTTCTACAAGTCATCCTGAGTTTGACCGTCCCAGGGTTTCTGTAGTAGGGTTTCTGTACACACTGTCAGACCCTGTTCTACAAGTCATCCATAATCTCTTTTCCATGACCTGTGTCTGACACCGACTAGGTGGGCTTTTGTCCTCAACACTGACCCACGACCTGTACCAAAGTCGCATTCCGTTATAATTCCAGAAAAAAGTTTGTATCTCCTCCTTTTTTATAAGGATAACCTGTACACACTGTTCCTTTTATGTGAAATTACAAAGATTTAAAAACTTTTTTGTTTTTATCCTGTACATTTCCATAATTCCCCGACCACATGAAGTTCTGTACATATAGCCATAGGGTCCCTACAGTACAGATGTCTGCCGAGATATATGGCAGAAAATGTGTGCATTCATCACCCTACACTGGCTGGCCTGAGATTTTTTGTCTACATTTATATACTTATATTACAGCTGACGTAGGGGAATAAATGGAATGAAATAATTAAAACCACTGTCATGAATGTCAGTTGTCATCAAGACTTGCTCCCCACCGTCTCCCTATCATACAGTAACACCCCCTACTGCGACATACACCCCATCAGGGTAACACGAACATCAGATAAGCATAACAAGTTGGACCATTTCCGTTAGTGGTTTTTTAGGAAGAGGCAAATATTTATTGATAATGTGTTTAGTAAGGGGAGGGGGGAGTTCACTTCAATATAGTAACAGTATCCCCTCGGAATTCTATGTAACTTTTTATAGGTGATATGGGGTTTGTAAGAAGCGTTATAAATAGTTTTGGTTGATGTGTCTGACAGGCGAGATGATAGCCACTGATCCCAGATCCACATCCCCAAAAGCTTTGACAGAACAGATGATATCTTCTGACCCCTGTAGCTCCCCTCATCATCAGATATATACATTTTAAACTGACCCAGTCAGATAATGACACCAGATGAGAACATCGCTGATGACAAGGATGATTATCTATTACATTAACACCTGTGATAGGACAAACAACTGTGTAACAAGTAGCTGAGGAAGAAGATGGGGGGCAGATTCAATTATAACAGGTGTTAGGCCCAGATATATCAAACAATGATGGCACAAATTAGGGGTGATCATGCAATTTACCAACGTTTTAACTCATTCACCCCTGAAATTTCATAATGGACTGGTCTAGTCTTTGATTTAGAAGAGTCTATATGTGTCTTCAGGGGTGAATGAGTTAACTTTATACTGAAACCTGATTGTAAAGATGTGGATAAATCAAAGAGCACAGTAAACACAGTTATCTCCCTTCATATGTTGATGTTATCAGTTTAGAAAATATTGGTTTAAAATGTAAATTAAATATTATTAAGAATTGTCTTCCTTTACAAACAGAATATTTCGTGAACAATTGTCTCCCTTTACGGATATAATATTACCATATGTAGAATTTCCCCCTATATAAAGAGAAAAGTATGTAGAAATTTCTCTCCTTGTAGACAGAATATTATTAGGAGTTGTCTCCTTTTACAGTACAATAGCATTGAATTGTCTCCCTTTACAGTAATAATATAGTGTTGAATTGTCTCCCTTTACAATAATAATATAGTGGTGAATTGTCTCCTTTTACAATAATGACATAATGTGGAGTTGTTTCCCTTCACAGTAATAATATAATGTTGAATTTTCTCCGAATATATCGTGTAAAATTGTCTCTTTTCGACGAAAGAATATTGTAAATAAAGGAAAATTGTCTTCAACAGGTTTTCAGAGGTGAAAATAATAATGCAGTTGTTTCTCTCACCAAGCTTATTGTTATGTATATTTACATCTTATTAAAGTGAATAGTCGGGCAAAGAAAACCAGTCTAAATGCGTTCATTGTCCTTCCAAAAGTTCTCACATATTAATACGACGGCCAAGTTCTTCGTTTCCAGTTCTGACCATTAAAGTAAAGGAAAGTTGAAAGCATTGAAAGCGAGGCTGCGTTTAAAATGGTCAAGGACATAGTCAGTCGGGAGGACGTTTTAGGATTCCTATACTTTAAATTAATTTCTTGTACGCAGACAGATTTTGGCGAGAGATTTTATTTTTCTGTTTCATAAGAAATTATACTGGATACATTCACACCATTTTTACCGACTTTAGACATCCTTGCCCGACTGTTCACTTTAAAGCAAATAATGGTCAAGAATTGTTATCTTTACCATCAATTATAATTACACCTATCTTTTCCTTTTGCAAGCATACTGGGCTAGACTCTCATATCTTGCTCCTTAGTCTCAAATTTGGCATGACAATTTATTTTTAAGTTCAATTTAGATTTTTTTAAAATTAAAATCAAATTATCTTGAGTCATTGTCCAATGTTCAACTCTCTCCATTTAATGCTAAACTCATTTGTAATGCTCAACTCTCTCCATTTAATGCTAAACTCATTTGTAATGCTGAATTACCTCCCTTTATCATTTCATAGAAAGATATGTTACCCATGGTATAAAGTTATCTCCCTTTTACAAGAATATTTACTTGCCTCCCTTTATAAGTTTAAAGTTTCAATGGAATAATGTTAAATTGCCTCAATTCACAAGCCAAAAATTTATAAACTAAATATGATATTGATTTATCTCTATTTCATAATAATGTTGAGTTGCCTATCATTTTAATGCAGCAGTAGACTAAAAATCAACCATGATGTAGACTGACTATATAGCCTTGATGTTGAATTGCCTCCCTTTATAAGACTGAGGCCATGTGCTTTTTAACTATCTGTTTGAAGATTACCTCCAGCTGAGATAAGACAGATGCTTCCTCAGATAGGCCAATCAGTCAACTAAATAATGAGTTAGCTAAGTCACAAGGGGTAAAGATAATTTATCTGAAATCTCTTACAAATGATTTGTCATGAAAAACATATGAATGTCCGAAAAAATAGTTATTAGAAATAAATGAACTTACAGCTATTTTCAATACACACACCAAAATATTGTGGAAAACAAGATCATAGCAAAACATGTACCTTCCCCTCCCCTTCCAAAGCACATAGATGTCCCCTACCCCCATTCCCTTACAATGCATATTTTACATATTTTATACTCCCCATCGGCCATCACCCTCCATTGCCAATCCCAGGCCCTATGATCCCCCTCTGTCCCCTTTCCCACACCAGTAAAAGTCTTTCTATATCTCTGTTTAACAGGATACCATTTTTAAATCTAGAATTTCAGGATGTGCCTAACTATATCAGACTTCAGGAATAATGTAACACATAATAGAATTAATTACAAAGTCAGGATAGACATGGCCCCTAACTTCTTGTCTGTTAATAATCCCTAACCTATGGCCCCTAACTTCTTGTCTGTTAATGATCCCAGACCCATGACCCCTAACTTCTTGTCTGTTAATGATCCCAGACCCATGGCCCCTAACTTCTTGTCTGTTAATGATCCCAGACCCATGACCCCTAACTTCTTGTCTGTTAATGATCCCAGACCCATGGCCCCTAACTTCTTGTCTGTTAATGATCCCAGACCCATGGCCCCTAACTTCTTGTCTGTTAATGATCCCAGACCCATGGCCCCTAACTTCTTGTCTGTTAATGATCCCAGACCCATGGCCCCTAACTTCTTGTCTGTTAATGATCCCAGACCCATGGCCCCTAACTTCTTGTCTGTTAATGATCCCAGACCATGACCCCTAACTTCTTGTCTGTTAATGATCCCAGACCCATGGCCCCTTTTTAATTCTAACTATCTTGTCTGTTAATGATCCCAGACCCATGGCCCCTAACTTCTTGTCTGTTAATGATCCCAGACTCGTGGCCCCTAACTTCTTGTCTGTTTATCACCCCAGACCCATTGCCCCTAACTTCTTGTCTGTTAATGATCCCAGACCCATAGACCCTAACTTTTTGTCTGTTAATGATCCCAGACCCATGACCCCTAACTTCTTGTCTGTTAATGATTCCAGACCCATAGCCCCTAACGTCTTCTACTCACAATAATTTTCCTCTACATCTAGCGTCTCATTCTAATTCTTGTGGTAGCACCCCTTTTCTCCCATTGTCCCATTTGCTATCTCTAATCAAATACCCCTTCAACTGTTACTCCCTCTTCTACCAGTGGCTTATTTCCAGTGGTTATACCCCTACCAGTTGATTCCATTAAACCTTGTCCTAACCCCTACCCAAATCCCAAATGCTACCTTCTACCAACATAGGCTCCCCCTGGTGTGTTAACGACTGATTTATGAATCACTAGGTAAGTGTTTATAGCCCTAAAGTATATCATTTACTTAACGAGTACATTCCAGGATCCTGGTTTTGTTTCATGATGTTAACTTCAAACACAAGGAGTCAGAAATTAGTACCAATTTGATAACTTCTGAACTGATTTCAACACTACAGATGTATGAAACATAAACTCTGAATGTTTCCTTCCATGAAATCTATATGTTCTGTGTAATTTTCCAATTTTATTCTGTTATATCTTAGTTAAACAACAAATATATATAAGAAATAGCAAGCCAAACTTCATTGATAGCTGAATATATTCATTGTAAAATGGGTACAGAGTAGACTGCTGAGAAATTCCACTAAGTGATACTAGTATGGCAAAGTGTACACTTACTGAGTCGATACTTGATTATCTCCCTTTATCTCAATTTCACTCATCATTATAATACTGTACCGAAGATATAAAGAAAGCTAAAACCAATTGCAATACCTTCCCCATTCTAATAAAGTTTGGCAAATCATCATTGAGTAGTTAAAAAGCAGTTTGGAAAGTTCCAAAAGAGCATGCAGATTCTTGAAAGCCAGTTCAGATACTGAATTAGATTTCAGTAGATTTTAACCAAATACTTCTGTATTTCTGCAGTGATAAGGGATGTTTCAGACAAATTAATTAATAATTGTAATATATTTCTCATCTTTATGAATTTTAACATGCAAATTATCATAAAATAGTTAAAGAGCAGGTTTTTTTTTTTCAAAAGTGCAGATTATTGAAAACCAATTCAGAGACAGCCTCAGATTTCAGCAGATTTCACTCGGAGGTTTTTAAATAGTATTATAAACATTTTAAAACTAACACATGTGTATTTCCGCAGCAAGGCGGGATGTTTTCCACAGACAACCATTGTAGGGTGCGTACTACACATGACATACAGATGTCAACACTCCACTCGACAGGAAGTAACCCTTCCCAGCATGCCAAGTTAAAGACGGGACAGGTGTATAGATACTTAAAAGTCGAGTTACTCTTGATTAAAATTTCAGCTCTCACCAGTAATTAAACAGAAAAAAAATTTCGGCACAAAATGTCTTTTCAGCTATGATAACATAATATGTTGTGTTAATGATGTTTCAGGATAGTAAGCATATGTCCGACTTACAAACATTAAGTCCAATCTGTGAAAATACACACTATCATAGAACTAAACCAACACAAAAACAAAGTCACCTTCCTTGCTAAGGAAAACGCAATGAATGTAGAAGCAAAGAAGTATTCATTGCAAAAGAAATCAATCTTCAAAATGTGTCATGGCTTGTCGAAAAAAACAGTTACTTAATGTTAGCATTCAGGAGAAAAAAAAAGAACTTAAGTTTCCATCAAGTTCTGTTGGGAATGTAAGACAATGAATAAAAGCATGCAGTCATTCAAAAGTCCTGTCATGGGGGGAAAAAAGCACAAACAAAAAAATAAATTGTATTAAACGCTGCGCAGATTGTTAAGGGTTTACGGCATATGTTTTTTTCTCGGGATGTAAAACATGAATGATTTTGTCAGCTGTGGTACCGCATCTCTAAGGAAACGTAATATTCTGACTCAATCAGCCTCGCAGGTTAAGTAGATTACAGTGAAAGAATTATAGTTCTCCGTGGGAAAATCATTAAAATGTTTGAAAAGGTAGAAGTATACAACACATCCTGGTAGGATCTGGGTCATCACAATGCTTAGATTCTGTAAACCATTATACCAAAATTATGTTGGTAAGAAACCCCTTACCCTTAGGCCTATAAGTGACTTCTCCTGTCTGCTAAAATATTGAAATTATTCTTTGAGAAGAGCTGGTGCTTTTCATTGTAACAACTGCAGATTTCATTGAATGGTAACAACTTGAAAATGCAATACATGTAATACTGCTAGAATAAATTAATACTCTAAATGATTGTTATGCATTCTTCTTTTATCCAAAAGTTTTCTTTTCCTAATTAAATGCTAATTAGGAAAACAAAACTCTTTTAAACCATTTCAGGCACCAAGGATACTTTTAACAATAAATATGGTAAAAGATATTTTCCTTAGTGTAAAATTTTAGTGCATGTACAAAGGACAATATTATCAGTGCAGTATCTTTCAACATGCTTGTAAAAACTAATTATCCTGAGTGTCCCAATCAAATTTTAAATCAAAGAAAAATCTTTTTTAACAGTATTTCTTCTGTATTATATTTATCAATATGGCTGATACATAAATACTTGTTCAAAATGTTTAAAATTTAAACATGTGTTTAAAGTTTCAAGTTGACTTAAATGATAAGAAAAATAGATAACTTAAAGACCTTTTCATCAAACCGTGATTCATTTTATCGCGATGCAATTATTCATTCATCAAATTACAGATTTAATTTTCCAAAACACTAACTCCGTTTTGGAAGTGGCCCAACATTAGCACCTGACATAAGAGCTGTTTATATGGAGAACCATTGTAGATCTTATCTCCAACCAACATATCCCTGTATCGTAGTCTTCTATTTCTTTATACTGTTTCATCAACATTACAAATTTAGGTTGATAATGAAGATTTATTGAAAACTTGATCCCATGTCTGTAGAAATGATATTGAGTTGGAGCCATTGTTCTTTGTAATTTCCAACAATACTTCCGCTAGGTCAGCTGGTTAAACATGTGAAACAAGAAATCTGAGGAAAATCCTCAAATTCCACAATCTATAAAGATCAACAAGATAGATTAAACAATACATCCTTTTCCAGTCTCTGTCTGTCTCTCAAGCCACCAGTATACCAGTATCAGGCCTACAGGGCCTGTATCCCCTCCCAGTCTCTGTCTGTCTCCCCAGCCACCAGTATACATGTATGAGGCCTACAGGGCCTGTATCCCCTCCCAGTCTCTGTCTGTCTCCCCAGCCACAAGTATACATGTATGAGGCCTACAGGGCCTGTATCCCCTCCCAGTCTCTGTCTGTCTCCCCAGCCACAAGTATACATGTATGAGGCCTACAGGGCCTGTATCCCCTCCCAGTCTCTGTCTGTCTCCCCAGCCACAAGTATACATGTATGAGGCCTACAGGGCCTGTATCCCCTCCCAGTCTCTGTCTGTCTCCCAGCCACAAGTATACATGTATGAGGCCTACAGGGCCTGTATCCCCTCCCAGTCTCTGTCTGTCTCCCCTGCCACCAGTATACATGTATCAGGCCTACAGGGCCTGTATCCCCTCCCATCTCTCTCTGTCTCCCAGCCACCAGTATACATGTATGAGGCCTACAGGGCCTGTATCCCCTCCCAGTCTCTGTCTGTCTCCCCAGCCACAAGTATACATGTATGAGGCCTACAGGGCCTGTATCCTTTCCCAGTCACTGTCTGTCTCCCCAGCCACCAGTATACAAGTATCAGGTCTACAGGGCCTGTATCCCCTCCCAGTCTTTGTCTGTCTCCCCAGCCACCAGTATACAAGTATGAGGCCTACAGGGCCTGTATCCCCTCCCAGTCTCTGTCTGTCTCCCCAGCCACCAGTATACAAGTATTAGGCCTACAGGGCCTGTATCCTTTCCCAGTCACTGTTTGTCTCCCCTGCCACCAGTATACAAGTATCAGGTCTACAGGGCCTGTATCCCCTCCCAGTCTTTGTCTGTCTCCCCAGGCATCAGTATACAAGTATGAGGCCTACAGGGCCTGTATCCCCTCCCAGTCTCTGTCTGTCTCCCTAGCCACAAGTATACATGTATGAGGCCTACAGGGCCTGTATCCTTTCCCATTCTCTGTCTCCCCAGCCACAAGTATACAAGTACCAGGTCTACAGGGCCTGTATCCCCCCAGCTTTTGTCTCCCCAGTATACCAGTTTCAGGCCTACAGGGCCTGTATCCCTTTCAAGTCTCTGTCTGTCTCCCCAGGCATCAGTATACCTGTATCAGGTCTACAGGGCCTGTATCCTTTCCCAGTCTCTGTCTGTCTCCCAAGACACCAGTGTACCGATATCAGGTCTACAGGGCCTGTATCCCCTCCCAGTTTTTGTCCGTCTCCCCAGCCACCAGTATACAAGTATAAGGTCTACAGGGTATGTTTCACCTCCCAGTCTCTGTCTGTCTCCCCTGCCACCATTATTCCAGTATCAGGTCTACAGGGTATGTATCCCCTCCTAATCTTTGTCCGTCTACCCAGCTACCAGTATACAAGTATGAGGTCTACAGGGCCTGTATCCCCTCCCAGTCTCTGTCTGTCTCCCCAGCCACCAGTATACAAGTATGAGGCCTACAGGGCCTGTATCCCCTCCCAGTCTCTATCTGTCTCTCCAGCCACCAGTATACAAATAACAGGCCTACAGTGCCTTATAAAGTGACTTTGGTTTGGTTCTGAAACCTATTAGGGTACTTACAATGTGTATCAGGTTTTAGGGAAAGAGGAATGCCTGCATGAGAACCCAGAAAAGGGCCACACATACAAGGTTGGCACCCTTTTAAGCTTTTCCATTTAAGCCTCAATCTTTGGTCACACTGGTGCAGTTGTAGAATGTTACACACCTTAACAACTATGCCATCATGTTTACCAGGTTGAGGGCTATTGCTAGACAGTTAGACACCTTGGATCCACATCCAGAGATAGAGGGCCTACTGTTGGGCACTCTGACCTTTTGGTCACCAAACACTAGAGATGGAGGGCTAGTGGTAGAATGTTAGACATTCTGACCACTTGTATGGTCACCACATACCTGGTACAAGAGATGGGGATGGAGGGCGCTAGTGGTAGAATGTTGGATGCTCTGACCACTTGTATGGTCACCACATACCTGGTACAAGAGATGGAGATGGAGGGGCTAGTGGTAGAATGTTGGACACTCTGACCACTTGTATGGTCACCACATACCTGGTACAAGAGATGGAGATGGAGGGCTAGTGGTAGAATGTTGGACGCTCTGACCACTTGTATGGTCACCACATACCTGGTACAAGAGATGGAGATGGAGGGCTAGTGGTAGAATGTTGGACGCTCTGACCACTTGTATGGTCACCACATACCTGGTACAAGAGATGGAGATGGAGGGCTAGTGGTAGAATGTTGGACGCTCTGACCACTTGTATGTTCACCACATACCTGGTACAAGAGATGGAGATGGAGGGCTAGTGGTAGAATGTTGGACGCTCTGACCACTTGTATGGTCACCACATACCTGGTACAAGAGATGGAGATGGAGGGCTAGTGGTAGAATGTTGGACGCTCTGACCACTTGTATGGTCACCACATACCTGGTACAAGAGATGGAGATGGAGGGCTAGTGGTAGAATGTTGGACGCTCTGACCACTTGTATGGTCACCACATACCTGGTACAAGAGATGGAGATGGAGGGCTAGTGGTAGAATGTTGGACATTCTGACCACTTGTATGGTCACCACATACCTGGTACAAGAGATGGAGATGGAGGGCTAGTGGTAGAATGTTGGACACTCTGACCACTTGTATGGTCACCACATACCTGGTACAAGAGATGGAGATGGAGGGCTAGTGGTAGAATGTTGGACGCTCTGACCACTTGTATGGTCACCACATACCTGGTACAAGAGATGGAGATGGAGGGCTAGTGGTAGAATGTTGGACGCTCTGACCACTTGTATGGTCACCACATACCTGGTACAAGAGATGGAGATGGAAGGCAAATGGTAGAATGTTGGAATAGAACAAGAATCTTTACCACTTGAACTATGTGTATCAGTATTACCTAATACTACATTTAGGTACCATATCTATCAGATATAAAGTAGTACATTTTAGCTACACGTACCATACCTCTATATATGATACAATATTGAATAACTCAAGTGCACTGACAAGTAGAAGAAGAATGTTGATAAAAATGTTAACATTTATCAATAGACATATGTTGAGTGATAGCAATGTCTGATTTTAAAAATAAATTGCACCCTACATCACCTCTTAGATAGAAAGGAGGTTTTAGTGCAATGATAAGCATTTTCAATCCAAATGATTCAAAGATCAGCAATGTTACAAAAAGTCACAGCCAAATATCTCAGTCCCTTATTAAAACACATCTGGTGTCCAATAATTACAGTATGTGAGCTGAAAGTAATCACATTCTTCTAATGTGCCATTTTTGGTATATGTGGCATTGGGTATCCATGGCAACCCATCAATGAGCCACTTCAAGGTCTATGTGACAATGTCTATCCATGGTTACCTACCAATGAGCCACTAGAAGTCTGTGTGGCATTTTCTATCTATGGTAACCCAGGAAAGAACCATTTTTGGTATGTGTGTCATTCAAGTGTCCGTGGCAACATGCAAGCACTTTGGCATCTGTGTGGCATTGTGTTTCCATGGTAACCCATCGAGGAGCTACACATACCTGGTATGTCATGTCGGTGAGGCTTGCAGAGAAAGGACACCATCAATAAGATGCTTTCACTTGCCATAAAAAGAAACATTTACCAGAAATCCCTTTTACAAGATTATAGTTCTTGAGGAAAGAGTTTACCAGGCATCCATAACCTACGATAGTCTCAAACTCAAGACCAAGAAATCATTGTTGGAAGATTGGTAAAATTTTAGACACCTTTACCACTACTGCAGCCCAGAAGTGAGGAGAACTATTGGTAAAATTTTAGACACCTTTACCACTACTGCAGCCCAGAAATGAGGAGAACTATTGGTAAAATTTTAGACACCTTTACCACTACTGCAGCCCAGAAATGAGGAGAACTATTGGTAAAATTTTAGACACCTTTACCACTACTGCAGCCCAGAAGTGAGGAGAACGATTGGTAAAATGTTAGACACCTTTACCACTTAGCCACCACATATAGAAGAATACCAATTGCACAAAAAGATAAAAACAAAACTTGCAGTAAAAGCATTATACTATAACTACTTCACATATATCACACATTTCATCACATCTGTTTTCATACCACACACAGAATTTTATAATTAGCTTTCAGATAGAAGCTAGAAAAGCATAAGATATTGGTATAATGTAGCTTTTCAATTAACACAATTAAAAGATAATTTTCTAGTTACGATAAAATGCTCAGTTCCACTATCTTTATACGAGACTCTGGTGAACTTCACAAAACTTTAATATCATACCACAATCATCTTTGCCTTGAAGCTGTGTATTATAACATACCATTGTGTATTGCCCTGCTTATCAACAAAAGTAAAAGAAACAAATAATTTCACAACTATAACCCAGTACAGCTTAACCCTTACAAGTTATATATTTAAATAACCACAAAAGCATTATCAAATCCTTAAAATCATGTTCAAGTTTTCTTTTCCTTGTACACTATCTGACTTTATATCTAGAAATCTACTTTCATTTTGTTGACATGGCTCAGTGAACCCATTAACATAAATATCTTGTCATGAATGACCTACTCCCCTTTTGTTTCAGATACAACATTTTTCTCCTAACTTTCCCCGATCTTTGCCCTAAAGGCATTTTCTAGGTGAGTGGAATGTTAAGAATATGACAAATTGTATATTATACGGTACATACACAAATGTATAGTGACTACTTTTAATTCCGTTATTATAATTCTTTTTATCATATATGACAAATAACCTAAAGAGTTGTTTTATCATCTCCTTATCGCTTATCATTTTATATTATATATTCATTTGATATCTGTATCTTTTTTTTTTATTTCACTCCCATTGGTACAACAATGAAAAAAATAGCATATGAAATATTGTTATTTCTTATAAAACTGTTTTACACTTTTAAAGTAGTAATTGAAACATCACACTATACAATAAAAATAAGAAACCTAGAGTAGTTTTAATTAATTTCTGTATAACAGTTTTAAAAGAAACAAATTATGCTTACCCTCCTCCCCAATGAAAAAGAAAAATATCAAGTTCCTCTTGATCAACCCATCGTACATACACAGGTCGCTCTTCATCTGACGGAACATCAAAGTCAACTTCACTGGGTACCTCCAAAGATGGAATCACATCCATATTTCACACATAAAAGATAATCCAAATATCAAGCCCAATCATTTTTAGGATGCTCCACTTTCCTTTTCCAATAAATATACATTAATCCTTTTGATAACACATTATTAGAATTATCATTAAAGCTTATTATGATTAATTTAGAAATTTATCACAAGCTTATCACTGTTGAGTACTCCAATTAATTTCTAGCTTATCATATGATGTCATTAACCATACACAGGTACAGCACGGATCCTGCTCACACTTTAAAAGTAGCAGTGAACGTAAGCTGTTAAAAGATTTTCTGCCTAATTTTCCAGCATCCGTCTCCTGTCAATCAAGGCTTGGATGATATATACTCCCCGTAACATCTGTCCGTTTCTCCATTATATACAAAAGCAGAAACTTTGTATATATACAAAATATGCTTTGTATATATTACATATATTCTTCCAAACAAAATAATACTTTGTATATGTTTGTATAGACCATTGTTTACATCTTCTTCATTAGAAATGTATACTAACAATGTACAACATATATAAATATACGCCTTATATATCACAAAGAAGTTAACTTTTTAACTGGAGCAGACGGCACAGACTTTCCTAGGAAAGGCAGGCCCCACTGAGATTTCAGGAACTAACGACAATATCTCAAAGTATATTATCTATAGCGGAACCACCGCAGGCATTTTTAAAGGAGATCAAGCATACGCAAGATTCAGATCAGAAGTTTGCGCGGCTTCAACACAGTAATTATTTGGTCATACTATCGCACCTGACAATAAATAATGTGAGAAAACGTGTAGTTTTGGAGAGGAGGGATATAAACCACATCCAATAGAGAGGTTGATGATGAGGGGAGGGGATTCTCCTTAACGCTCCAATTGTCAAAACATGTAAGACTGTCTGCAAATTTCTTGGTATCGTTTTCATCCAACACATGGATTGGACCAGCATGTCTAGGTTATGTGGGACAGGTGTATGTACAGGTATATATACCTGATGTTAGGGTTAGTTCTATCTGTATTGTCATCTCGGACATCTTGTCTGACACAAAATCCTAATATTAAATATTTGATACAAGCTTTCTGAGTTTTGTTGAATCAATACATATCTGCTACTCAGATATAACAATTTATTATAGACATATCAAAGACAAACTGTCATACTTCATGACCTTAAGACCTTGACATTTAACACTGTTTTAAATTGAGGTAATTTGTAGAAGTGAATTGTCACCAAGTAGCTGCCAATGATTTTGTAAAAAATTAAAAAACAATGATCTTGACCTTCATCTCACAATTATGAAAATATAGCTGGCTAGAGTGCTGACATTATGTCTAAACTGTAATTATGTCAACCTTGATGACCCTGATCTAACAACGATAACTCTAAGACTTGTCTAATTTTTTTTATATTCTTTATTGGATGAAAGTAGAGTTTGGCGGAAATATACAAGAACTAACTAGTGGCCTTGACCTTGTTTTGACAACCCTAACCTTGACCTTGTTTTGACAACCCTGACCTTGACCTTGTTCTAACAACCTTGACCTTGTTTTGACAACCCTGACCTTGACCTTGTTCTAACAACCCTGACATTGGCCTTGTTTTGACAACCCTAACACTGACCTTGTTCTGACAACCCCAACACTTGTTCTTTTCCAAAACATTTTGCTGCATTACAAATGTTTGAAGTTTCATTTAAATCTTTTCTTAAGTAATTATATATCTAGAGACCACAATTTGACATGATTTTTTTTAGAATTAATGACCTTCATAGTGGACATTTGACCCCAAACTAATTCCTGCATTTAGCTTTATCAGAAGCAAACATGGTTTGAAGTTTCATCCAAAACAATCGTCCTCTTTTTGAGCAACGATCTGGAAACCAATATTGATAAATTTTGTTTTTAGCAACAATCAATTTCTTAGTTGATCTTTTTGATGAATGGTCTTCAACAAAATCGTCTGTAGTGAAAAATCTCTATAATTAGCAACAGTAAACTTCTTCATTGACATTTTCAATCAAGGATCTACAATAAATTTGTCTATAATGAGGAAGAATTGATGGCTTGGTTGATCTCGAATTATGTGGAGTTGACTGTTTTAGATTTTTATCTCAGCATGCATACATGAATAACATGCATTAAGGTTGTTTCAACCATCAATTAGAGCTCAAGGTATACCCAATATCTGATGTGAGCACCGCACCTGCAGTGTGTCTGTCGACCAAATATATCCCGCCTTAACACTCTGTCACATCCGGGTCTTCAAAAAGCTTAACAAGATGCCAGAATCCTAACAGTGAAGTTTTGTTTTGTACCTAAAACAAGGCTCCAAAATTCCAAATTTTATGTTTATTTTAACACACCATGACTAATAAAACCAATTTGTAGGGGCGTTTATGATTCCAAGATGTTCTATTAAAATACACAAAAGTTGAAAAAGCTTCGGAAGGATCAAGATTAAACTGATAGTATGAGAGACAAGATCGCTCACCAACGTTACTCAACAAGCTGAAAATTGGGCCACTGACAAATTTAACTTCATCAAAATCAATCATTTGAAGCCATAAATATAGAAAATACAAAAACAGGAAATCGGGAAATGTAATTTTTAGATTTATTTTACTGATATTATTTGTAAATTGTGGCAAATTAATGAAAGGGTTTGAATAAAAGAGTAATATCTAAAATCAGACTACTGAGAGCTTTAGTTTCAAAGAAATAAAATATCATTTGTTTGGCGAAAGAACTACCAGAATAGGACTGATGACGAAATTCAAATTCTTTATCACTTTTGGCTTTACTGCAAATAGGGTTGCTTATTTCATGATTGAACTTTTAACAAGTATAATTTCATCAAAATAAAATATTTACTAATTGCAATGGCAGAAACACCTGCTGGTACAGAAAATGAAATCACTGAAAATTAAAAAAATCAAATTTGGCACCATTTTCTATGGTACAAGCATATATTGAAGCAAATTAGTTATCAATTTATGAGGTTATGATTTAAAATATTGAAAGTCTCAACCCAAGGTTTCTGACATTGGCAGTTATCCCATGTTATAATGCCAACAAACCTGCAATGTCTCACGGAAAAAATACACTGCAAAAATAAAACTTCTTATCACAGCTTAAAATCCGTTTGAAAATTTAAAAACTTTTTTGAACATAAAACCTGTGTAATTGTAAACAGTTCAACCTTGATTAATGACTTATGTGTGATGTTTTGCTAGACTGCCCTCCCACAAGGAGGAATTCACATGGAAAATGGATGCCATACTGAATGTAAAGTTGGACAGCTTTCAACTTGTCATCTACATTAACAAGGCTGTGAAGACAGATACAGTTTTTATAGGGAAGCATACTTTTATAGAGAATGACATGGTGGAGGGTAAGGTGGGGGTAGGGGGAGGGGGTAGGGGGGGGGATGTAGGGGGGGAGGGGGACCAAGGAAGCAAAGTCAACTTCATGGAGGTTAGGGTGGGGGTGGCAGGTCAAGGACGCATACACACACCTTTACCAGAGACATGAGGGGGCACACTGCCAGAAAAAGGGTTTACAAGGGACCAAGGAACAAACTGCTGGAATAACTATAGAATTATAGCAAGGGGGCATTGTTTTAATGGTTGGTTAAATGTTTGCTTGATTGAGCTTTTAATAAAGCGACCTATTAACTGCTAGGGTTATATAAGGGCAGCCTTCTCTATACACAATGTGTGTTAATTTGTATATGTTTTGGAAGGCTGCAGTATATTCATGTATCTCTTTGTTCTCCTTGTAATATAAGCAGGACTTTAGCCTTTTTAGTCCTTAAGCCTTGCAAGCAAGGCTTCAGGGACTAGTGTCACCGCATTTGCCGGAACTAGCTTTTTACACCCCCGGCTGACGTTTTGAAGGAATAAGCGTTCATTAGTGGTATTTATGGTAGCAATTTGCACTCATATAAAACAGAACATAGTTAAGAATAATTGTGTACGTTAATCTTGAAACATTATATCATTAAAAAGTCACTTATTCGACAATTTGACAAAGATAACAATAAACAGTACCGTATTTTACGGAGTATAAGCCGCGACTTTTTTCCCTGAAAATCGGTAGTGCGGCATATACACCAGTTCGGCTTATCCGTGGACGAAAACCAAAATCTGACGATGTTTTTGTATTATTACGTCGTGATTCACATGTGAAAATCGTAAGTTTTACCCGCCAGTTTTGTAAAGTTTTAGATCGAAAAATCGCTGTAAAAGTGTTTAAAATATATAATATGTCATGAAAATATAATCAAGATGAGAATAATTACGTACCAGATGCATGTTTAATCATAAAATTGTTTAATTCACGGAAATCAGCCAAATGAATCGTGGTTGTTAACAATCACAACACGAATGGCGGACTGAATGAGCAACGAACTTGTAATCAAATTTATTGAATGAAACGATCTGTTTTGGCGTTCGATTATTACTTGGAATATGTTATCTTAAAATAAATCGTACCTTCATTCATTGTTAACGTGTTATTCTGATCTCCTTCATAACTTAACTTTCACGAACTGTTCTGTAACAACACCACGAGGCCATATCCGGAAGTTTATAAAATAATGCTTCGGTAATGCATCTTGGGAAGTCTTGGTTCTCAAGGGGTTCCCCACGGGGTAAATTTTAAACAACTAAGTAAAATAAGCGATACTACTGAGAACGATATTTGAATAGATAATTAGATGAATAGATGCGAATATTTTCGAGGGTGCATAGGAGGCTGTGAATGGCCCTAAAAAGGGCCGTTTTAATAGCGTATATTTTCGAGAGTATATAAGATACTTTTTGTGAAAATTGGGTGGCCCTAAAAAGGGCCGTTTGTTTGGTCTGTTTCACAGCAATTCTAATCAATTCTGTCTATATCTTCAGGGCTGAAGCCATCGAACTCTTCATCCTCAGTGTCAGAATGGAACAGTGCGGCAAGCTCTGGACTCAGGAGACAGGAGCTGGTGTCCATCATGCTGTTATCATCTTCATCTTCGGACTCCAGTGTGGTGGCGGACTCCAAGATTCCCAGGCCTAAAGTATCCATGTTGTAACTTCAGCAAGCGTTGCTCTTCGCATTCTGCCCAAGTGAAGCTGTGTTCTCCGGACCCCATCCAGTCTTCCCATCTCAGCCTAATCCCGGTCTTGAAAGTTCGGTTGACTGCAATGTCCAGTGGCTGTAACATCTTCGTCATGCCTCCGGGGATGATGGCTGGGATTGTATTGATCTTCTTCAGGTGGTTCTTCACTTCTTCAGTTATATGTGCCCTCATCGAGTCCATCACCAACATGGCCTTTTGAGTATAGAAAAATCCGCCCGGTCTCTGTCTAAAACAGTTTGCCAACCATTTCTCCATCATCTCTTGATCCATCCAGCCTTTGGGATTGACTGCCACCACAACACCTTTCGGAAACTTCTCCTTCGGCATGGTTTTTCTTTTTAAAATTACCATGGGCGGTAATTTTTTACCCGATGCTGTCACGGCAAGCACACAGGTGAAGTGGGCCTTTTCATGTCCAGTGGTACGGATGGAAATAGTGTCGCTCCCTTTCTTCGCCACGGTCTGGTCCATCGGCATGTCAAAGCATAGTGGTACTTCATCCATATTGACGATACGGTCACCGCTGATGTTGTGTTCGCCGATCTTAGTCTGTGTGAACTCTCGGAAAGTTGACAACTTCTCTTCAAAGTCTGTAACCATCAATTATCTTTTTATAGTGCTATCTCACTGAAGCATACCACACTCAGTAAGACTATAATAACCAGGCACAATTAAACCAGATGCTCAATTCTCTTTATGCTAAATGCTAACAGGAGCAGAAAATACAACTTTTGTAGACTTTGGTGTGTCTCAGGTAGGGAACAGAACCCAGAGCCTTTTTCACCGTGACAAGCATACAACTCAAAGCCATAAGTTAGGCAGTGTAAATGAAAACATCATTTGGGAAGAAAAAAAAAGACAAGACCCTTAATTTTAATAGTTGCCTTTTACAATCATGCAATGAGGACAACAGGTATAATTCAAACACCCTACCTACAGGGTTGAGGGAAAGAAAGGGAACATACATACGCTGCAATATACATGCTTTTACAAAGGACCAAGAGAAAATCTAGCTAGAAATGGTTGGGGCTGAGTCTTCTCTAAGCAGCAGGTGGCTCTTGCTGGACAAACTAGAAAGGACCCATCACATACTACCAGAGCTATAAGGGTTAACCTTGTGTGTTTTGTTCAAGGACAGAGTCAGGGTGTGTTGAATTCAGAATCTCTGATCTTCATCGTTCATTAATCAAGAGTAGATGTTGGAATATGTGTATCAGACAACTATGATAAGATGCTAATTAATGATTTAGATAACACCTGTTCATCAAAGTATGAACCCTATGACCTATGAGCACTAGTTTTTTGCTGTTGTAAAATGTATAACAGTACTAGTATATTGTAAAACTTGCCAGAACAGACATCTTTGTATAAAGACCATGCACCTGCTTAATAAGACCATTTCTGGGGGTCCAAATTGACCTTTTTTGGTCAATAAAGACCATTTTTCTTTGGCCCTTTGGTCTTTATAGAAAGGTTTGTCTGTAAACCTAAATTTACATTAACATTTATTTCACCGGACTAAGAAATATTCAATAATTTGAATCTTGTTAGATAATGTGGAGGAGTAAACAGAATATGTCTAGAACAGAAGCATACTACTGTACTACAATATACTTCCACATTGGAGTGGGACGATTGGTTCGCCCGTTGTCAGTATAATGTGACAGGGTGGGGTATGTTGCTTGGTGTCTTCGACTGCATGCTTCAGTGATATAGCACTATAAAAAGGGCAACAGTTCCACTACAAGAAGACACAACACAAACATACCGCAGTCTCCCAAAACATGCACCTCGCACTTCACACGCGCTACACACTGCATACATCTTTACATGAGGCCATCTTTACATGACCCTGGCTGTTAAAAGGACATTAAAATAATCAAACAAACAAACAAACAAACAAACTTATATACTGATGTATCTCCTGGTTAATTTTCTAACAAAGAAGCAAGGTTATCAAGTATAACAACATCAACATGTAGTTTTATTACATGAAATGATCATCCCAAAATGAGGCCAATGACTACCAGATTATAATCAGTTTTGTAATTAGTATTCAAAGTCAAAACTAATTGGCCTAAAACTTCAAAGGAATTAGTACTATGCCCAAGCATTGATCAACAGTCAGTTGTCCAAAATGGCCACATAACTTGTATCATTCAGATTCTTTTGAAGACAGAAATATGTAACAGGAGAGGAGAAAATGTAGCGGCCAGACCGGGATTCGAACCCGGGACCCTCAGAATACTAGCTGAGTGCTCTACCGACTGAGCTACCTGGTCACCGATGATCGACCCAGTCCAATCCCGCTACACTCCTCCCTCCTTTCTCGAAGTCTTCGCCCTCGAAGACACACGAGGGCGAAGACACATGAGACCCTTCCAAACACCACCACCGTGGGTTATTTAGTTGGGCGCAAATTCTGTAGCAGGAGAGGAGAAAATGTAGTGGCCAGACCAGGATTCGAACCCGGGACCCTCAGAATACTAGCTGAGTGCTCTACCGACTGAGCTACCTGGTTACCGATGATCGACCCAGTCCAATCCCACTACAAATAAAAGATGTGAGTTATTTTGATATAGAGAGATTGTTATGTGAACAAATGGTTTGACAAACATTTTAAACTTGTTCATCACAGAAACTCCATATTGACCAAATGTTTAGCTCTAGAAATAGAGTTGAAATGTGTCTTCATTGGACAATGAGTTGTCGTGTTTATAAGGGGAGATAACCCTAGTATCAACCACTAATGTTTTATAAAGAGAGTTACTAAACTTTTGATTCAAGGGAGATAACTTACAAAGGGAGATAAACCATTTAAAATAAAAAACAAATATCCTTTGTTGCATCTAAGTTGCATATAACCTTTGACCTTTGCATCAATAGTTATCTAGAGTTAAATAGTTTGGAGCAGCAATTTGAAAATTTACGTTAATTGTTACAAGGTCTTATTGAAATACTTAATCATATAATTATCAAGCATTTAAGTTAAAAATAATGAAATTTAGTTTCAAATGAGGCTAAAATAAATACATACTGATTTCACTAAAAGTTTATTGAGCTCTCTAGCGAGACCGAAGTAAGAACACTATCACAGATCACTTAAGATACTTATAACTGCGATAGAACAGGTAATATATCAAGATAAGTATTCCTTCACTTCCAATTGCCCTGAAAAAAATCAGAATCGCATTCAGGCTTTTTTTTTTTATGTAACACTGTCGCTGTTGATGTGTTGGATAGTTTTTCGACATGACCAATTTCATTGGTGTATAAACAGTTGGTATATAAATATTAGCCACATTTACTTGGATATATATCGGCTATATCTCTAATAAAGGTAATTATCGGGGTGTTCTGAAGTACTCGTTATAAATAGGCCCTCTTTGATACACAATATTTGCACTGATAATCAGATAAACTCCCGCAGACTTTGCTCTAGTTCAAAATATAACTTCCAGTACACACTTGTAATAAAATGGTATACTGAAGTATCTTTATCAGAGTAATATACATAAAGACTGGTCAATTACCAAAAAACGAAATAAATTTGAAATTTAAGCAGAAGAAAAAAAAAAAAAATCAAAAAAAATATTTGAGTAGTCATGGTAACTAGTCAGGGGGAGGTAACTATGCAAAGATAGAATGTTTTTGATGGGACTCCACTTTAGATCTGACAGATCATCAATTAACATGATTAATTACAATCACTGTTTTATATCAAAGTCATAACTAGCTTACTGCAGGGTCACTTCACTTCTGATGTGTGTATACATATACTGAGTATACAGAACTACCTCGGAGGGATACACTCTATATATATACCTACATATAAATGTTTCACTGTAAAACATCAACACTCTTATATGCGACTACTACACGACTTTTAAGTATGTTCAAGTCCTGTTTTCGATATTTTTAGTGTGTCCTTTTTATTTCTCCCAATGTTAAACACCATAAAAGACAAAACCAGAAAATTTCAACATCACATTTCCAACTTACACAGAACTCAATCGGAACCTTATTTCACTGAAGTAAAGAATTCTTTTGCTCATTGAAGTTCACAAATTGTAAAGATTTTTCAGTGCAGTTGAATTGTAAACAAAAATACCATTATCTTAAATAGTTTAGGCGTTTTTACTTGCATAGCTGCACAATTCTATATCATGCATGTAACATGATATTTCAAGAAACCCCAAAAGCTTGATTATGCGTAAGATAGTCATAAATTAATTTTGGCAATGTTTTTAATTCAAATTATAAGATTAAAGTCAAACAGAAATCTGAACTTAAGGAAGCAGCTCGCCTAGAGATAATGCCGAAAATGTGGGAAAATCTCCTGAAAGTTGCTGAAACTTCAAAGCAGATCAACTGACCTTTGAGCTAAGAAATGCATGCATGCATGTATGATAGGTAATGCCTTGTGACAGATTGCAGTTATCTAGTAATAAACTACCATATCTCAGATTACATAGTATTTACCTTGATAAGTCAGGGCCCAAATCTTCACCAATTTGATACATGGTTTTTCCCTCCAAATTGTCTATGTCTGTTTAAATGGCTGTTGAAGGATTCGCACAACTCAAACATAGCAAAAAAATTCTTAGGTTTTTTTCTTTTAGTTTGTAGATACAAATCTCTGTGAAATATTTCTGCTAAGTCATAGTGGCAGCTTTTATCTTCAAATTTCTATTTCCGATTTGGATTTCTGATTTCCATTTCCAGATGTAATGAAGCACCCATGTGAAAACTAGCAGCTCTAATACAGTTTTTATTGTCTATTTCAGCAGCAAAGATTGAGGACAATCAAATTGTAAATTCTTCCTCCAAATATTTAAAGCAAAGATTCCAATGAGATTTCTTGATCAGAAACTTTTTTTCTCAACATCAGGATATACATTGGTACTTAGCTTTCTGAAAAGATTTTCTAAGAACAATCCTTTGATAATGTTGACAAGTAGCACGAATCTTCTATAATCCTTAGTGTTTAATCATTAAATTCAGTTTTGATAACATCTGGTAGCATCTTTGATGAAGAAAAATATACAACACTTTTAACAAATATCATGATTCCAAAATGGGTTCCAAAATGAAGTTGTCGATGTGTTGGAACAGTTCTTTACCACCGCCATTATGCAGATGTATGTCACATTACATGTTACATGTTAAAACTGCAGGATCAAAAGAAACACCTCCAGTCGTCAAATTTTCAGGTAGACTCTAACAAAAAGGCACAATGTGGTATCCATGACAACACACGAACAGGTAAAAACACCAAACTCTGCAACTTTTGATGAGAAACTTGGAAGGAAGCAGAGATATAAATGGCAAAAACACTTAGCCCTACAAACAGACTACAATATTGTTGTTGGAACTTCCTCACGCGTCTGACAATTATTGGAGGTGTAACGAGAGAATGTTTACAAGGAACCTAAGTAAACAATGCAGGTATACAGACAGTCTCTAGACAGACTGCCAGAAATATAAGTAAAGTACAATATTTACACAGGAATCATTGTGCTAGTGACACAGTACGCCTATTCTTATATAAATAACTGTGCTAGCATGAAGACAACTCACATTTATTTACTGTAAATAATCATTTGGAAATGTGTAAATATATGTTTATATTATGTAAACTTTTATTTGTTAATTTTTTACTGATAAAAAAAAAAAAATCTTCAGATTGGTAATACATAGAAAAATTCTGTATGTGCATGCTTTAAAGTTAGAAAATTATGTCAAAGATATATCAACAAGTTACAGATATCATAAAATATGTCCGTCAAACACATTTTATGTTTATAAAGAACACACATATTATATAAGTAAAATGTAAGAGGGGAGACAACTCCAACATTAAAAATGTCAAATTTTATCTTTCATCTGACAATTTATGTTACCTTTATCTCTAGGAACCAGTTGAGCTGGTTTTCATGTGATGCCAGAAATAATGAGGTTTTGGATAGTAACAAAAAATCATAAAAACAACAGTATTCCATGCAAGTTGTTAAATTCATAATCATTTATATATTTCATGTACTTGTATGCCTAGTGTAAATGTCTATTTGCTTTGAAAGGACTAGGTTCTGGGTTTAAACCCTGGTCCCGCTGCAAAGGGGCCCTGACGTTAAGGACCAATTTCGATCTAATCTTTCATAAAATTATGACATAGAGTATGTCATTAATCAATTTACAAAGAAAATCAAATAGAGAACCTACACAATGTTCATGGTTTCAGTTTGTATTTAAGTCAACACAAGTGAAATTGAGGTCTCAAAAAGAGGGAGGACGCTTTTAGGGACAAGGGCGCTTATCATAAGTCAAATAAAGTACAGTTTATATACAACTTTAAACTTGGCATACAACTGAATATTGCTTCACATTTCCTCTCTCTGACTTGAGTAAGTCTGTTGCTGAGATGTGTGACTTTGGAGATCATCTAACTGAATATTGCTTCACATTTCCTCTCTCTGACTTGAGTAAGTCTGTTGCTGTGATGTGTGACTTGGGAGATCATCTAACTGAATATTGCTTCACATTTCCTCTCTCTGACTTGAGTAAGTCTGTTGCTGTGATGTGTGACTTGGGAGATCATCTAACTGAATATTGCTTCACATTTCCTCTCTCTGACTTGAGTAAGTCTGTTGCTGTGAGTGTGACTTGGGAGATCATCTAACTGAATATTGCTTCACATTTCCTCTCTCTGACTTGAGTAAGTCTGTTGCTGTGATGTGTGACTTGGGAGATCATCTAACTGAATACTGCTTCACATTTCCTCTCTCTGACTTGAGTAAGTCTGTTGCTGTGATGTGTGACTTGGGAGATCATCTAACTGAATATTGCTTCACATTTCCTCTCTTCTCTGACTTGAGTAAGTCTGTTGCTGTGATGTGTGACTTGGGAGATCATCTAACTGAATATTGCTTCACATTTCCTCTCTCTGACTTGAGTAAGTCTATCAGTGTGATGTGTGACTTGGGCGATTATCTATCTGGTGTAAACCTATCAGTGACACAGATTTATAGCCTCGTTACTGCCAATCATGACCTAATTTAAATTAATGTATGTCAAATCACACAACAGAACAGTTATATCATTCAGATAAACTAGTGACTTGTGACATTGTACTTGCTGTATAATGGACATGTTGTACACACTAAAATAGCTGTGTTCATTGTTAGGCTCATAACGGCAGGCAACATATTTTAAGAAAACTATACAACTATTAAAGTAACTTGAAAATCTTTCTTCACTTATGAACAATCAGTGAAGGTATTACATACTCGGAACGCATTGTTACGCTAGGTCACATCAATCAATCAATGAACGCTCTCTTGTGTTTGGCTAGTGGTAAAACCCTACTATTCCATGTACCCAAAATATACTAGTCCAGTAGCTATATTCATGTAGTCTAAAATCAAAACCTTCTATCTGAAAGCTAAGCATATGTCCTGATAATTTGCAAAACCATTAGTCTGAAGACCCAAAGTGGTATAGTCTGAAAGTTTGTGAGTCTGAAGTAACTACCTTTATATCTAATGGGCTCATGTTCCAGCTCCTTTCAACCAAGATTTTTTAAAATGTTTTGGGGACATTTTCTGATATTCTTGACTAAAGACTATAAGTCGGAACTAATGGCAGAATAAGCTAAGTTAATTACTCAATCTCCTAGCTTTATGTATTGGCAGAAACAGGGATTCAAATAATTAAATTAATTCGGAGGGGAGGAAATCTTCTACAATTTAAGTGTTTCTTAAAGAAATCCATTCATGCATATACCTTATACATGTATAACCAAGTTTTAGTGAATTTCTCTGAATTTCTCTGAATTCCCCTTATGAGCCCCTCTTATTTCTCACCTGGTGTTAGGGGTCAAAAGTCACTACTTTTCATTCTGTTTTGTTAACCCCAAATACATCGATACTGTATTTAAATAAAGATTTATTCCATCCATTTTGACACCTCAAAATCGCTGACAAACTCATTACACCTCTGTCAAAGACATTTTCGATACGCGCTCGCTAACAAACCACCAAAGCAAATTTCAGTAAAACAGTAATGCTATTCATTGGTTTCCTGTATAGAACTGTTGAAACTTTGTATAGTGAGGATTTTCGCGTACAGAAACTAAAAGTCAATAAACTCATTTTGTTGTATAGCTGTATTTAGATGTTCAGTTGCAGAATGTATTTTTCACAAAGTACCGAGAACAGAGACAAGTTCATTGGCTTCAGATTTTGTTTGCAAACTGCTGGGTAGTCAAATGTAAATATTTCTTCTCTTTAGGAAATAATTTAATTCAAAGTTTTGCTTTTGAATGCATTATCAGATTAAAGAAAAGAAAAATCCCTTAAACCCTGCAAATGTTTTCATACAAGACAGAAAGTAAGTTAAAGCATGCTGCTGTCAGCTAACGATAGTTTAACCTTTAGGTAGTACACAAATGGTACTTTACTTGAATTGTAACACTGGAGAGGAGAAAATGTAGTGGCCAGACTGAGGCTTGAACCCGTGACCTTCGAACACGAACTGGTTATGTCCTACTGATTGAACTACCAGGCTCCGATTTCTCGAAACAAAAGAGAAGACTTAAGTCAAAACTTTGTTTTGAGAAATCGGAGCCTGGTCACTGATGTTCGGCCTAGTTAAATTCCGCTATAGAAATAATTAAGACAATTGGTAATTTCCATAATTTTCATTAATGATTATTTTCAAATGTGAAGATAACATAAATGACAATTTATTATGAGTGTTTCTATATATAGACAGTTCTTACCTATTTTCCAGTCTCTCTATCACTGCCAAGAACTGGTCATCCATGACGGAGTGCAACGTTTTAAAAGGAAAATAATTTACACACACTTGTCTCGTACTTTAAGATGTATTCAGATCATTTTCATTCCAGTTTGGAAAAACAAATTTTTGCATTGAAGATGTATCAAGTTCTGTTTGGCATTTCCATGTTGACATAATTACAATGTTATTTTTTCTTCGTCCCAAGCTGCGGAACATTTCTACAATAACATGAACGTTGTCATCTGACACACAGCTTGGTACAAACTTAACATTACCAAGTGGTTCGGAACAAGGTAGAAACTTTCTCTCGGCAAAGTCACAGAAGTTAAGGTCTGTCCAAACAAACTTAATGAAAACAAACACAGGTACATCTTACCGTGACCAAATCCCCGGTGACTGACCCACAGGCCGACATTTTATTATGTTATCTTAGGAAACAGGCTCCAATAAGTTTGATGTCAGACGGACTAAACTTATAACAAGAATCCTTAAATTAATGAGATTCGAATAATCAATCAGATCAGTCAGTCTGCAGATCTATAGGAACAGGGTTTGAATCCTTCAACATAGTGAACTTCCATTTCCTAGTTGGTTACATCTTGGAATAAAACTCTGTTGATTGCGACTTTTTCTGTCACACAATTTTATGCATCAAAATACAACTGTATCAGTACTTTTCCATGATTGTTGTCAATACAAGTAAATTTTTCACAATTCCCTGAAATCGCCGAATTCTTTCAATTTTCAGGTCTGCCAAGTGCTGCACTCTCAAATGGTTCAAATGTTCTTTTCACCAGACAACATCAGACCGGAATGACAATCTGAATTATCCTTGTACATGTACCTCCCGTTTCCTCAGCATGACAGGAAACCCTAAAGGTCAAATCCAGCTCTGATGAGGTTCAACTACAGGTTGACCAATCATTAAATAGCCAGTGGTCACCATTAAAAGTAACTGTCACCCTATTAATTCTGCCCTTTTCATAACCACACCACAGGTCCCTCTATAAAACAGCTCTTGATTCTGAAATCTAAATTTATCGCCTTTCAGCGACCTGAATACATTCCTCTAACTGGGGAGGTAACTCAAGGGAGAAGTCGTGAACACACATTTTTTATCTGTATAATATTACGGTAGCTTTGACTTTTGTGAAGTTTATCTCACGTGGGTAGTAGAGGATGTTATGTATACCAAGTTACCAACAAAGAAACATACACAGGTACTTGTATCAATTTCTCCGAGGTAATATCAATTTACGCCACGACTTAATATTTCTGTAAATTATCCAACATATGTCTTGATGGACTAGAGCTGGCACAGAAAAATGTCGCCAAGAAAAGTGAGATTGTCACTGGTATTTATACTGATATATGATTTATAGTCATTTGTTATCTGTCAAGGTATTAATGTATATGTACCATACTAATGTGTAGTAAACATGAATTTCACAACAATGAATAAAGAAATAATTAAAATCCCAGACTATAACATTTATTATATAGCAGCAAAATGTATGGCATCCAAATAAAAAAATATTTGAACACTTGAGATCTGTATATAAAGGACATCTGTGTATCAAGGACATCTCTGTATAATGGAAATCTGTGTAAAATGGACATTTGTGTAAAATGGATATCTGCATAATTGGACACCTGTGTATAATGAAAATCTGTGAAAAATGGGCATCTGCATGTTTGGACACCTGTGTATAATGGACATCTGTGTATAATAGACATCTGTGTGTAATGGACATCTGCATATAATGCACTTGTGTATTAGACACTTGTGTATAAATGGACATCTGTGTGTAATGGACATCTGTGTGTAATGGACATATAATGGACCTGTGTATAATGGACATCGTGTATAATGGACAACTGTGTGTATATGGCATCTGTGTAAGTTTAATGGACACCTGTGTAAAATGGACATCAGTGTATAATGGACAACTGTGTGTAATGGACATCTGTGTGTAATGGACATCTGTGTATAATGGACATCTGTGTATAATGGACAACTGTGTATAATGGACAACTGTGTATAATGGACATCTGTGTATAATGGACATCTGTGTGTAATGGACATCTGTGTATAATGGACACTTGTGTATAATAGACATCTGTGTTTAATGGACACCTGTGTAAAATGGACATCAGTGTATAATGGACAACTGTGTGTAATGGACATTTATGTGTAATGGACATCTGTGTATAATGGACAACTGTGTGTAATGGACACCTGTGTATAATTGACACTTGTTTATATTGAACATCTGTGTATAATGGACACTTGTGTATAATAGACATCTGTGTTTAATGGACACCTGTGTAAAATGGACATCAGTGTATAATGGACATCAGTGTATAATGGACATCTGTGTATAATGGACATCTGTGTATAATGGACATCTGTGTATAATGGACATTTGTGTATAATGGACATTTGTGTATAATGGGCATCTGTGTATGATATACATCTGCATATAATGGACATCTGTGTATAATGGGCATCTGTGTATAATGGACATCTGTGTATAATGGACATCCTGTGTATAATGGACATCTGTGTGTATAATGGACATCTGTGTATAATGGACATCTGTGTATAATGGACATCTGTGTATAATGGACAACTGTGTATAATGGACAACTGTGTATAATGGACACCTGTGTATAATGGACAACTGTGTGTAATGGACAACTGTGTGTAATGGACACCTGTGTATAATGGACATCTGTGTATAATGGACATCTGTGTATAATGGACAACTGTGTGTAAATGGACACCTGTGTATAATGGACATCTGTGTATAATGGACAACTGTGTGTAATGGACAACTGTGTGTAATGGACAACTGTGTGTAATGGACACCTGTGTATAATGGACATCTGTGTATAATGGACACCTGTGTATAATGGACATCTGTGTATAATGGACACCTGTGTATAATGGACATCTGTGTATAATGGACATGTACTGTGTGTAATGGACACCTGTGTATAATGGACATCTGTGTATATGGACATCTGTGTATAATGGACACTGTGTATAATGGACATCTGTTATAATGGACATCTGTGTATAATGGACATCTGTGTATAATGGACACTGTTATGACATTGTGTATAATGGACATCTGTTTAAGGACATCTGTATAATGGACACCTGTGTATAATTGACACCTGTTTTTATTGAACATCTGTGTATAATGGACATCTTTGTATAAATATTTGATAAAGGACATCTGTGTATAATAGACACATATGTATAATGGACACTGTGTATAATGGACATCTGTGTATAATAATGGACACCTGTGTTTAATGGACACCTATGTGTAATGGACATCTGTGTATAATGGACACCTGTGTATAATGGACACCTGTGTATAATGGACACCTGTGTATAATGGACACCTGTGTATAATGGACATCTGTGTATAATGGACATATGTGTATAATTGACATTCATGTATAATGGACATATGTGTATAATGGACACCTGTGTATAATGGGCATCTGTGTACTACGATAGAAAACCTTTGCATAAAGGACATCGGTATTTAACAGAAATATGTGTAGACACACTATGAGATGGATACTTTTTCAAAGTATACATCTATAACAAAAATGTAATTGATTGATGGTAAAAGGCTTTACACAAATTCCTTTAAGTGCTTAAAACTGTCACTTTGTCTGAGGATTAAAACTTGGCTAAAAAATTATAAACTTACCCCACTGACTCAAACCAGACCAAATCTTCACAATAGTACATGACTCTCTTCTATCAGAATTAATTAATAATAATCTGTGTCTAGTGTTAGTAGCTACTAATAGATGTGACAGTGACACAGATGAAGGGATGAGTACATTTTGTCAGTCACAGGAAATACTCCTGGTATGATGTGTATTATGTATAACCATATACAGTATAGGCTTATTATAATTTAATAGAGGATGATTATGTGACAAAAGCACTATGTCATACTAAAACTAGCAAAATTTCCTGGAGATTAAAACATAAAAGATAAATTGTGAGATAACACTACTCCATAGAAAACTAAAAATGTACATCACAGTATACATGTGTACAGTAGTAATAACATTACGTATGACCATAAAATGCGAACGTCATTATCTATATTGAGTGGCCGCAAATGTTTACCACAGACGCATGACCTCATGCACGTGTCCTAAAGACACGCGCCTGTCCAAAAACATGCCCCTGTGGTCTGTTGCCACAAAGAAATGTGTGCCTGTGCTGTGGTTTTAATTGTGACAAGACGGTCTCCACATTATTTGTTTATTATTTAACATACTAGATTTCTTTCTTCTGTTATTTTCATCGCCATAAAAATTGAACAAAACGCAGCATAGACATCAGCTAACAAACTTACCTTACGTCTTCAGTTCCACGCATGCTTTACCATAAGTAAAATATGTAACATAAAAGTCACGGTACCGATAATGATCACTACACTTTCAAACATGACATATATTCAACATATTAATCGCCTTTGCCACTTGACCGTTTGTCCCACTGCTGGTCAGCATCTGGACCCCTCGACCACTTCTTCAATAGATCGAGTGCATAAAAAGTCAAGGTCGACCTACCCAGCGTGTGTAAGTACACAGGACCATGTGAACTAGCCAAGAGGGGCACAACTAACTGTATCAATTGTACATACCTGTATGACACTATGCATAAACAACACAGCTACATTTACAGTTTTATTTTCACTTTAATTTATAGAGGAAAGCGTGACCTGCCTTTTAAACATTCTACGCATATTAGGCCTACCCCATCTCCCCTCAAAAATATATCACATGTCCCTGTGACAGAAGCTGCCAGTGTCGACGCGCTGTTCGCAGTTTTATTTGATCATTTAATTTTCTTCATTGCTATTTATATCCAATCCTCATCGTAATTTTTAGCTCGCCTATTCGAAGATTAGGGGGAGCTAATGTTGTCACCCCGGCGTCGGCGTCAGCGTTGGCGTCCCATTTCACCTTAAAGTTTTTGAGCAAGTTTCTGTTTCGTCAATTGTTTAAGCTTAAGTCATCATAAATGTTCATGATTTTATTTTCCTAATGTGTATGGATGCTGAACGTGATAATACAACCAATTTGGGGCCCTTTAGGGGGTTTTTGAGTCTGTTAATTTGTCATATTTCCATGTTAAAGTTTTTGAGCAAGTTTCTATTTTGTTAATTGTTTAAGCATAAGTCATCATAAATGTTTGTGATTTTATTTTCCTAATGTGTATGGATGCTGAACGTGATAATACAACCAATTTAGGGCCCTTTAGGGGTTTTTGAGTCTGTTAATTTGTCATATTTCCATGTTTAAATAGTAAATACTTGAACATCAACTTCTTCTGAATAGGCGAGCTTTACCCTCTAACATTTGCCATTCTCAGCAAACATTCTTCGTCGTCGAAAATGCATCGAATTAGCAGAGGCAAAACGTGGAAAACTTGTTCATGTTACATGAATTGACATTTTCTCTTTGACATTTCACTAGCCTTTGATATACTGCGCATTTTTTAATTTCTTATGACTCATTCATTATACACACGGGAGTTTTTAATATTAGAATCAAAAGCATTTTTTATCATAATTACATATAATTCATACATACCTCCTCATCCTGGGCTCGGAGGGGCATCGCCTGGCCATGTTTAGCATGACTTTCTGGGGATGGGGAGGGTTCGAGGGGACCGTCCCGGTCAGAAGTGGGGAGGATAAAGTCCGGGAGAGGGGCTGCTCCGTCCTTGTAAAATCCATCGTATCCTCGAGAATAAAATCCACGGGAAATTATCCGAGAATGAAGATACTGAATTCGTATAGGGAAACACAATAAACAGACCTCCAAAATCAAATGTGTGGTTGGTGTTGCTGTCAAAAAATATACATCCGAAAGATTTTAAAACGAAGCACATATTATCATTCTTCCAAATAAGACTGGAACAAACACTTCCAAGACACTAGTACAGTCAGCAAGGACCTGTAAAATCCCATGTGTGAAATTCACTGAGCACAGTACAGTTCAACGTGTCCCCAGTCAACTGTTTTAACTTAGAAATTCAATACATAATAGCCCGCTAATATCTGATAATCCATGTGTCAAATTGTCCATTCTTCTGATCTCTCCAAGGGTGGTTCGCCGACTCGAGCTGTCCAAGTATACAGAAAATAATAACCTTTTATGAACCAGCTTTATCATGTGTAAAGATTATATACCGACTAATTACAAAAAATAAATCCGACAAGGTAGTTCAAATTTACATCCATCAAATCATTTTAAACGATTCATGAATTTAAACAATAAATGAAATTTGATGCCGTGAACTCACCAAGCTTGCAATTAAATCGCATGTAAATTTCACAGTGTAGCTCATGGTGTATATAGCAGTCAACATGTGTCTGTCATAAGTCAAGCTTGTATCTGTCCATTACATCAAATACCCCTCTCCCTTTTGTCACAGACATTGATTTTCCCTTCCTCATATCCGCCCCGATCTAACGACTGTGGGGTTTCTCTGAACTATCGTTAACGGGGATATAAATATCATCTTCGAGGAGTTTTCTCGTCATTTTTATTTACCGATCTGATCAATTTTATAGCACAAGTATAATTGATTCTGTTAAAGGGACATGAATCAAAGACATATTTTACAAATGCATTCAAAATTTTAATAAAAAGAAGAAAACTGACAATTAAAGGAACAAAGAATTGACATTATGAGAAATAGACATTGAAAAACAGGCAATGTTGTCTACGGAAATCCCGGTCGAACTTTCCTCCTGTTTACAAAGCTAGAATAATAACCCTTTAATGTCCCACTTGTGAAATCTATAAATTATATTTGCCTTGTAAAAGCTAATTTGCATAGGGTATTGACTTTACAATAACACAAGGATTACGTCAAAGTCACCATTACGGTATTTATACTACCAACATTATACAGCTGTTTATAAACTTCACGCCGCACCAGACGTAATCAACATACCGACACTTGTCAGAAGGGCAATAAAGATATACTTTTATATTTGAATAGAATGAAAATTTTGAGATCATATTTCTTTTCTTGTGAAAAATCAACGAAAATTATCTTAATGACAATTTAAAGGAAGCCTTTACACAAGACACGTGCCATGCAGAAAGACAACGTCCATTAGCATTTCCGATCAATTTCATGCTATGGTCTAAATAGGGCATTAAGTTACAAGCTAAAATGACAAAGATAAGAACAAACTCCACGAATCGATTGAAAACGTTTACCATCGCTGCTCAAAGAAGCCAATTGCTGACAGTATGCACCACGGAGTTGCATTACCCCATTTTCGGGTATTACAGATGTCAGCGGAACCTTTTCTGAATTGAGTATTTTCTTGCTGCGGACTTTCTTAAATAAAAATGTTGGATTGACCAAATATAGATGAACGAAGAAAGTTCGCATTATATCACATATATACAAATATACAAGATTATGCACTAACTTCAAAGACTTACTAATATCGTTGTCATAACACTGAATGTCTTGTACCAAGCTAGCCCTCAATACAGTGACAGATCCGTTACATCTCATATAGACTCTCTGCAATATAAAGATGTCCTTTTGCTGTTATTTAAAAACGCTGTTCCTTTTGATCTTCTCGATACATATCAAAATGCCACGAAAGTGTTCGGTGCTGCTCTCCGCAATATAGCTAACCTTGGTATAATAACAAATTGAACGTAGTTAAGTGGTCTAGAGACGTTACGTTCCACAATATAACGAGTGTCTTTCCTGTTGACAACACTACAAGATGCTAAGTTAAGCTCCCAGTAATGCGTTCGTTATGGCATCACTGACCAAATGACGTTAGTGAGAATCAAGCTACCGTCGATATGGTGACAAATTAATCGTCGTAGAAGTGCAAGAACCGTTGCTTCCCAAAATAATTTGGTGGTTTCTTTTCCTGGCACCACAACAAAACACTTTTGAATGTTGCTCAAGTTTCCAGTGATGTTCATATGCTTATACGACGTTACTGAATTGTCATTTCCAGACGTAACACGAATTCCCGTGACCTGCCGAATTAACGTGTAGTTCTGGATACAGATAATCACTATGTTTACACTGATTTATGTGGGTGTGTCATTCACACCCCGGGGTACAGCGATATTGTTGTGTATGTCCATCTCAGTAATGTACCTAACCCCTAACTAGGCTCTAAATCGCCAGTTAACAGGACACATGTCTTTTGTCAGGCTAAACTATGTCCTTTGTTGTTGTTTACACCTCGGGTATCTCTCCACCCCTAAACAGTCCGACATTATCCTTTCTGGGTGATGTGTTCAATTGAGGCCGCAGTTTTCTGGGTCATAATGAGATGGTACTTCTAAATTCCTAAGGACATTTTCAAATGGGCTAGGTATGTCGTTTTGTTAGTCAAAGCACTCGTGAAAACGCCAAGAGTGAAATAGATAAATAGATAAGACGGTTTTTGGACTGGAGTAATTACATTTGTACACAGAATAAACACAGAGTTCGCCCTATATCATTTACCAAACCTCTTCAATGGCACACAAAGTTTATTGTAGCTCACTGTCGAGTTACGCGCGTGTCAATATGTCAAAACGGACGAGTCCTTTCGATTATAAACACAATGACATACGTATCAAGAAAATGTTTCAAATACATAAGATGGACATTTAGTGGGGGACTTTCTTTAGCCAAAGGTTAGATGAAAGCGACAGTATGCAGCATTTGTAACATGAGATTCGTTATGCGGATTTTCGTTATTTTCGTGGGTGCAATGGAACCAAAAATATAACTGCAACGGAATTAGTAATGGACAATACTATAGTCACCGTTTCAAAGATTTACCACGAAATATCCATGAGGTATCAGTACCCACTATTCAGCAGCCAATGGACACGCTGGCATTTTCGGTTTGTACAATTACCTATATGGCCATTCTTTTCCAATGTACAACGCTATTCAGAAGACATCCAATACCAACCATTTGCAGTAGTGCCAAACATCAGACCACCGGAGTGTCTCTGTGATGTTAAGATCCGAGCCGATGGACAAACCATCAGAAGTATCATATTCCTTATTTTCTTTGCTCCAAAACGGTAGACCAATTGAGAGTCTAACCAATGATTTCAGAAAGAGAAAGGATATAAATACGAACTCGTTTTTTTTTCAAATTGTCAGTTGCTGTCACAAAATGGTCACCATTGGCCTTCATTACAACAAGGTTACATTGTTTAAAGTAAACATTTGATAAAACAGGAGCTCCAGACTTAATCCTTGTAAAACAAGAGTATGTGTTCTTTTGTTGGAGCAACAACCTGCTATGGCCTGCTATGACAAGCTTTGTTTTATTTGACAAATAACTTAAGATAACCATTACAATAGAAAATGGGAGAAGGATAGATCAGATTGGGTACTTCTTATAAGAATGAACCATTGTCCCTAAAGTCTAACCTTCATCATACCCAATGAGTTTGAATAATAAATATTATGGATTTCTTTGTAAGATTTGATTTCCATTTCTTAGACGAGTTGCCTGTTTAGAATTTCACCCTATTCTCTGTACAGTGCCCTGTATGGTTTATTACAAGTACATGGCGATTCTTTGTCAATGACGTAAATATGGATCACTGGACAATTTAACATGTGATGGACACACACCGTGAATTGTTTATGACATAATGTTGTGTAGATGTTCTCTGTATTTGTTGGTGAGTCACTTCTAATCTAATCCTGAAATCCAAACATCCTACTCCGGGGCTCCACTTAAAATGGCCAGATTAGGTTAGGGCACCGTATGGAATCTGTGATGTTGTTGTTGATCAATACAAAATGAACAATTCTATTACTTCAACAAAAACAGCATCTGACTATAAACTTAAGTGTCCCAGCAAACAAACAGTAACCAGTCTTAACTAAAATAGATGGTAACTGAAAATAGTGATTGCTTGCTTAAGTCCTATTACAAAAACGAATAAAATTTAAAGTGATGTCTACCACCGTCAATGCCAAGGTCAAACACTGCTAGAGTTGTCAGAAGACCACCGACAAGGTCAAGGTTAATGTGTTAAATACACAACTCTGAAGGTCATACCAATCATTTTCAAGGTCACAAATATCCTACATGTATCAGGACTACTGACAAGGCCATACCAATGATATTCAGGCTATATTTAGATCCAATACTATCAAGGTCAAATACACAGCTCACAAGGTCACAATGATATGGTTCAAGATAATTATTATGGTCATAACAAACATAAATATCAATGTCTTATACATCACTGTCAACTAATCTGTCAAGGTCAGATATACCACTTTCTCTGTCAATATACTACAACATCATGATCATAGCTACCATAATGAAGGTCTTCCACTCCAATTGTTAAGGGGACCATGGTCAAGGTCAAATCAATAATACTATAAATAGCTACCACTATCAAAGTCAAAGGAACACTGGCATTGTCATACCAATAAGGTCATCCAAACCACTATTAAGGTCACACTAACCTCCATTAAAGTCACAAACGCAAGTTCCAAGGTCATTATTGTAATTAAGGTCATGTATTCTGCTAACAAGGTCATATGAAGGTGCAGCTTTCAAGGTTATATCAACTATTACAAAATTCTTGTCTACCACTCTCAAGGTCATATATGAATTCAAGGTCATACCTTCCATACATATCTATAGAATTTAATGTCATCAGTAAGTTTATAAACTTATTGTTACAAGATTTTGTCTAATCTATCAATCAGAAAGTCTTAACACTTCATTTGCTAAGTACAAAAACTTGGAAAAAAATATAGAAAATTATCATACAAATACATGTACATGTATGTATATATCTCTTGTGAAATTTCTATTAAGACATTTTGAAAAGTGTGCATTAACAAAATTGAGTTGTACATACATACCTTAAACAAAATAGAAGTATGTCTGTCCTTCAGATATTTCTGAACTATCTGTTCCATCTGTTTTGTAGCAAAAGAGGAACATTCTTTCGGTACATGTACGATGACCACTGACTGCTCCAGACAAGGAGGGGCAGTTCTATAGTGGAAGATGACAGCTGACCAGGAGGGTTTGTAGGTAAGATGACCACTGGGCGTCTTTGTATACATGTATCTACCTTTAGAGATAAGGACATTGTATGGACAGCTGACCAATACATAATGACCATCTCTATGGTCATGATTGCTTATTTAACTGGACATTATAGAGCACTGATTGGCTTTAAGACCACAGGGGACTTAGGTTAGTGTGTATGTCCAGTAACGGTCAATATGTACTGACCATCCAGGTGTGTGACAATCTTTACTTATAGTATATCGGGTATTGCTGTTTACCTTGGCTAGGTGTGGTGTGTGGTAATGTCTGTGTGTACTGGAACTGTATTGACTCAGTGTAATGAAATATCACTATAATGTATAGTGTCAATTATTGTCATTACACTGCCAAAATACTGACATTACACTGTCAAAATACTGACATTACAATGTCAAAATACTGACATTACACTGTCAAAATACTGACATTACACTGTCAAAATACTGACATTACACTGTCAAAATACTGACATTACACTGTCAAAATACTGACATTACAATGTCAAAATACTGACATTACAATGTCAAAATACCTGTCACATTGACACACTGTCAAAATACTGACATTACACTGTCAAAATACTGACATTACACTGTCAAAATACTGACATTACACTGTCAAATATGACATACATGTCAAAATACTGACATTACACTGTCAAAATACTGACATTACACTGTCAAAATACTGACATTACACTGTCAAAATACTGACATTACAATGTCAAAATACTGACACTACACTGTCAAAATACTGAACTGACAAAATACACATTACACTGTCAAAATACTGACATTACACTGTCAAAATACTGACATTACACTGTCAAAATACTGACATTACACTGTCAAAATACTGACATTACACTGTCAAAATACTGACATTACACTGTCAAAATACTGACATTACAATGTCAAAATACTGACATTACACTGTCAAAATACTGACATTACACTGTCAAAATACTGACATTACACTGTCAAAATACTGACATTACACTGTCAAAATACTGACATTACAATGTCAAAATACTGACATTACACTGTCAAGATACTGACATTACACTGTCAAAATACTGACATTACACTGTCAAAATACTGACATTACACTGTCAAAATACTGACATTACACTGTCAAAATACTACATACTGACATTACACTGTCAAGATACTGACATACACAAAAACTGACATACACTGTCAAAATACTGACATTACACTGTCAAGATACTGACATTACACTGTCAAGATACTGACATTACACTGTCAAAATACTGACATTACACTGTCAAAATACTGACATTACACTGTCAAGATACTGACATTACACTGTCAAGATACTGACATTACACTGTCAAAATACTGACATTACACTGTCAAAATACTGACATTACACTGTCAAATATGACTGTAAATTACTACATGTCAAATACTGACACAAATAGACATACACTGTCAAAATACTGACATTACACTGTCAAAATACTGACATTACACTGTCAAAATACTGACACTTCACTAATTACTATCATAACACTGTCAAAATAAATACTGTTATTACAAATACTGTCATTGCACTGTCACAAAACTATTATTACACTGTCAAAATACTGCCATTATACACTATCAAATTACTATCAAAACACTGTCAAAATACCATCATTACACTGCCTAATCATGCATTACACTGTTAAACATTATTACACTGATAGAGATATGGCAATTAATATAGACCCATTGACAACTAAGTCTTGTAGGTTTCAGACAGAATTACATCTTTAGTGTCTAGTAAGGACAGAAAATATAGTGAAGGGGTTGGAGGACCGTTTTCTTCTGTAAATCCAATAACCATACACATTGTCAGCCATCTAACCGATGAACAGTTAAACCTTTACAATAGTACGGACGAGTGACTGCCTAAGTTCCTATGATAATTAAGATATAACTTTACAATAGTCTGACATTTAAACAAAACCTAATCATCTAAACCATCAGCAGTTATCCTCTGCGGAGATCTGCCCAGGGGTCATGGGTCAGAGGTCAGGTATAACAGGACGCAATGATTGACAGACAGTTTGGTACTATCAGATCATCATTGATTTTAAGTCATTGGTAATCTCAGCCTGTCATTCTGTCAATATCAAAATGGTTCAATTAATAAAACAAAAGCACACACTATATTACTGACAATTAACTGTATACAGTCAAAATTCTGCCTTAGTGACCACCTCTGTATAAATACCACCTTCTTGATAAGTAACATTATCAGCACAATTGACCTGTTTACTTTCTTTGTTCCTTGGGTGGTCATTATAGATAGGTTTGACTGCATACATGTCTCCACAACTTCAAATGGGACTCAGGATTTTCCTATGATATTTGGACTACGTAGACCAAGGGAATGGTTATTCTACCTATCGATTGTGCATCTCCCTGATATAATGGCATTGGCTACTATGCAAGATAGCTTCTGCAGCATGTTCACACAATACTTTAAATATTTCATGAAAATGAAGATTAGAAAAAATAGCTCTCATTAAAGTGTAACATTTTACCTACATCCAGCAGTACAAATGAAATATGAAAGTAAAATACAAGTTCACTTTATGGTTTTATACAGGTGTCAAGGTCAAAAAGATTTAATATTTTCCCTAAATGCCTTCATTTTTTCTATGGCATAATACAGGGGAGGATAAATAACAGTGATAGTAACCCCTGGAATATCTAAAATGATTCCACAAAAGGAAATAATCAGGAGGATCAAGATGACTGTGACCTGATCTGAAAGTGCAAGGTCATATTGGCATGAGCTGAAGGTTAAAATCACCATGGAAATTAGTGTTGCTGGTTGTTGGACAAACTATCAAGACAATATTTTTCAGAAATCTGAAGAGACAAAATAAATGTCTCTAAACCTACGTTTTTTATGTGTGGAGTCTAAAACATGCTTTAAAGGATGCTGCAGAAGTAAACAAATATCATCAGATATCAGAAATGGTACTGATGGAGCCTTACAGATGCCATAAAGGACTGTTGGGGCACTTGTAGTTGTGTAATGTATCAATACAACAAGTTGTGAAACCTCCTACTACAACAAAATAAATCATACGACACTCTCAAATAAATACTAGATTCCTGTGTCACCATTAGCAATGGTATATGGTTGTTATGTCCATTACATCACTACAACAAAATGTCAGCAGCATCAATGCGAGTCAGATAGCATACATAAAACCACAGGATTATGTTACATTTTATAAATTCTTTGGTTTCTGGATATTCTCTGACATTAACTCATTCATCCCTGAAAATTCAAATAGAACTTTCCCAACCTTTGAGTTGGATGAGTTTAAATGTGACTTTAGGGGTGATTGAGTAACACCACAGAATTAACATCAAACTCAGCATCATGTAGAAATATTGATTTATTCAGACTTGCGTACTTGAACTTTTCAGCACTAAAACCATAAGCTATATGGTTCACATACAAGATATAATATTAATAGTAACAGTCTTGTATACTTAACACACATTCAGCATTAGGAACACACTAACATTATTATATAACATGTCTGTATACACTTACAGAAGGTAAGAAAGTGATCCTTCACAAATTCTTACAGCAACTTCAACAATAGATTAAGGACATGCTGGTTAGTTTCATACACTGAATTGTTCCCATCTTACTTCACACATAGATATGTTTTATATTCTATATGAATTTTATTTATCTACAAGTTACATCATGGCCCTGGGGCTATTGCATTAAGTTGTACACAGTACGGACCCCACAGTAGTATTTCTTAATAACACCCAAAGTCCTAGTAAGACATCTATGAAATACACAATCAGCATTCAATTATTATTCAATAGTTACATTACCATCAACATTCAACTAATATCACCATCAACATTCAACTAAAATTCCCATCAGTATTCAACTAGTATTCAATAGTTACATTACCATCAGCATTAAACAGCATCAACATCCAACTATCATAACCATCAACATTCAACTAACATCACTATCAGTATTCAACTTATATCATTGTCAGCATTCAACTAACATCACTATCAGTATTCAACCAATATCATTGTCAGCATTCAACTAACATCACTATCAGTATTCAACTAATATCATTGTCAGCATTCAACTAACATCACTATCAGTATTCAACCAATATCATTGTCAGCATTCGACTAACATCACAATCAGTATTCAACCAATATCATTGTCAGCATTCAACTAACATCACTATCAGTATTCAACTAATATCATTGTCAGTATTCAACTAACATCACCATCAGCATTCAAATATCATTCAATAGTTACATCACCATTACATTCAACTAAAATCACCATTACATTAAACTTACATCATCATCAGTCTTCAACTATCATTCAATAGCTACATCATCGTCAGCTTTCAACTAATAGTTCAGCGACATCCTGCTATACTATAAAATGTCTTGTTTTCTAATAAAAATCTGAAGATAATCGATGGTCAGATGGGATCTAGAACAGTATCAGTACGGTGCTGGAGTTGGCGCGGGAACACCCATCAGTGGTGAATCTAGTTGTTCTTGTGGAGTAGCGGGACTAGGTTCGTATGTAGATATCTTCTCTGCCAGCTGTTGATATGTCGTGTGTACAGCTTCGCTGTGCTGGAATACAAACAGAGAACAGGGTCACAGAAAAACTAGAAATATCTTAAAATTTCTCAGCGGAATGCAACCCGAGGTCAGGTTAGACTAAACAGGGTATTTGTATAACCCCTATTTAATGGAGGAGGGGACATCTTTCTTTAAACTACAAAGAAATTACAAGGATACCAGTTCTCCAAACATAGATTATTAAACATTGTATTTTATTGCAGAACCTTAAAACAGGGAGCTATGACCCACCTCGTTATTTGGTGCCGTGGCCTGCATGAGACCCTCGAGGCGGGCTGGTGGTAACTTGTGGTGTATATGCCACAACAGTCTCAACAAATGTCGCATCATGTTCTCTTTAGATATCGATGGCTGCAAAAGGTTTGGGGAAAAAACAACATTTTTCCTTTTTTATTTCTCAATATCTTCAAGTTGTGTATAAAAATGGGTGAAAAACAGATCTGAATACAATGCATACATAATCATTATCAACTATAGGAATTCTAAGTTTGTTTCAATAGTTTCTTTGATAAGACATATATTTCAAGTGTATATTGGTAAAACAGGTACTTATAAAAATTCTTAATTCTTTCTTACACAGGAAATGTTTCTGGTGTAATAGATACTGATACAATTTATATTTAAAATCCACAAACTTAATCTGATCATCTCTATCATGATCTGCACATATAATTGTGTTATGTAGATATATGATGGAGAGTTACCTCCCCTCAAGTTACAGGATTTGTTGAAGTCAGTTATGAAATATTGGATTTATAACATAATAATCCAACTGATATCAAGTGAATTTATTTCTGTAAATGCCATGAGTGTAATATAACCTGGAGCACATTTCATTGGCTGAAAATTCTTGTAACATTATGACATGAGGTTTTTTTTATCAATAAGGCTAGCTAAAATCACAACTTCTTAAAACTCCTTTCATGAAATCATATGTTTTTAGTATCCTATATATAAGTAATTAATATGTTTATATAAGAAAGTAGTGCTTACAAGAATAAAGTCATCAAACACGACAACACACATGTCCTCCTGGGTGAACTCTTCGGCCATGGGTATAAGGTAGGATACAATGGTGTGTAGGAATGTGTCCTCTGTAGCCCGCTCATTCTCACAGTGGATCAGCGTCGGCAGGATCTGACACAAAGCGAACCTGTCACGTGTCCGACATACCTGTAACACACAGATAATGTTGTATAAAAAATAATATCAGGTTCCCTTGAACCAGAACCAGGATGTTAAGCACCATCAATAGATCAATCAGATTCAATCAGATTAACTATTTGGTAAGGGGTTCACCAATAAGTGATAATATATTTCATTCATATTAAAAGTTGTGGTGAGAAAATGACCGTGCTGATATGGCTTGTAATGGATTTTTTTTAACAAAAGTGATTGTCCATTGGACATGTATAGACAAAATTTCTCTTCTAATGTTGGGAATGACTTTCAGTACTCAAAAAATATCACATAAAAAATTCTCTTCTACAACCTTATTACCAAGAGCATTTGGTCTTTTTGTCGTATTATCTATTTTTTTTTTGCAAAGAAAATTTGTAGAGGATCAAACTATTTTTTCTACTGTACAAGCAATTTTAAAGGGGCCGCGGTGGCCGAGTGGTTATATAAAGTGTCCCACCTCTGGGTCGCGAGTTCAAATCCAATGTGGGGCAGTTGCCAGGTACTGACTGCTGGTTGGTGGTTTTTCTCTGGGTACTCTGATTTTCCTCCACCAACAAACCTGGCACATCCATAAATGACCCTGGCTGTTAATAGGACGTAAAACTAATAAAACTAAAAAAAAAAAAAAAAGACTTTTCCTGTTTGAACCTGTTACCTGTGCTGTGTAGTACATAGCCACTAGACTAGCTATACTGTTGCCTTTTATAAACGTAGCGTACAACTCAGACGGCTGTTTTAGAGTTGGCTGTGGCTCCTCAGGGATCCGGGCACAAATACTTCGGGTGTGATCCTCAACCATCATAGATAGAATGTTCGGAAGAAACTTGGTAAATATTGGCACATCCTGATCAAATAGATATGTTTCATCAACAGTAAACTGTCAAGTGATTTATAGCAAAATTGATTTCAGTTTTAAAATAATACTGACAAAGCTTTTGAATGATACCTAGTTACAACTAGGAGAGTGGATTCTACAATTGTAAAATGATTCACTGATAAACCATTGTGTATAATCTCAAAACAATAAAACAATGTCTGGTTTCTTGTTTCTATCCTTGTGAATTGTGAGGACTTAAGTGATACAGTTATCTCCCTTGACAATTGTGTTCGCATATAAATGACCACAAAAAGGAGAGCACCCATTGGATATGTTGGTAAAAAATTCTTCACCTCAAGTGGTACAATTACCTCCTGTTAAGACATATTGATCAAAAACTTTATACAATTATGTTTGTGTAAATTAAGACTCATGGATGTTAATCAAATAAGTTTGATTTCATAGTCATTCAGATCCCCCACCAATGGAGATATTAAAGCTGAAGTAAGTTTGATTGTGGAGACTTATGTGTATGAAAAAAACAGGAAAAAGGAAGTTGAGCTAAAGAAAGATGGAGTATAATTCAAGCAGAGTGGGGCTGCAATTGTTGAATCAGGTATACAGCCTTGACATTTATATTAGACTATATACACAAAGATGGGTGGAGTTTTGCAAAGTAACATTTACCATTTACCATGATATTTTCAGCATTGTTTCCATGGTAACGGAAAAAGTGCAAAAAATGAAAACCTAAAAATAGCAAAAGGTACTACTAGACCATAAAAAGAATGTGTCTATGAAGTTTCGTGGAAATATCTCTGCTGGTTTTAGAGTTATGCTCCGGAGATGAACCTGCTACAAAAATATGATATTTTCAGCAATGCTTCTATGGTTACAGAAAAAAAAGCACAAAAAGTGAAAACCTAAAAATAGCAAAAGGCACTACTAGACCATAAGAACAATGTGTCTATGAAGTTTCATGGAAATATCTCTGCTGGTTTTAGAGTTGTGCTCCGGAAACGATTCTTACACAAAAATCTGCCATTTTCAGCAATGTTTCCATGGTTACAGAAAAAAGTACAAAAAGTGAAAACCTTAAAATAGCAAAAGGCACTACTAGACCATAAGACCAATGTGTCTATGAAGTTTCGTGGAAATATCTCTTCTGGTTTTAGAGTTATGCTCCGGAAACGAACCTGGTACAAAAATATGATATTTTCAGCAATGTTTCCATGGTTACGAAAAAAATGCAAAAAATGAAAACCTAAAAATAGCAAAAGGCACTACTAGACCATAAGACCAATGTGTGTATGAAGTTTCGTGGAAATATCTCTACTGGTTTTAGAGTTATGCTCCGGAAACCATTCGTATGAACGGACGGACAGACGGACGGACGGACAGACGGACGGAACCCATTTGTATATATCCCAATTAAGACTTCATGGATGTTAATCAAATAAGTTTGATTTCATCATCATCTAGATAAATGATGGATGACTTACCAGTTTAGGCTCCCTGAACAACTGGCTATCGATCATGTCCCAGGCACCCAGTCCCAGTGCCATCATCCGTACCAACAGGGCAATATCGGTACTGTCCTGTGAACAAAAATCACTGATCAAGTGTCTTATATAGAAACAAGAAAGATCTTCACCCAGTCCCAGTGCCATCATCCGTACCAACAGGGCAATATCAGTACTGTCCTGTGAACAAAAATCACTGATCAAGTGTCTTACATGTAAACAAGAAAGATCTTCACCCAGTCCCAGTGCCATCATCCGTACCAACAGGGCAATATCGGTACTGTCCTGTGAACAAAAATCACTGATCAAGTGTCTTATATACAATTCAAATGAAAACCAATGGCTAACAAATTTCAGCCTATATACTTTAAACCGAATTAAGCACTGTAATTTAGATCAAAGATAATTAATATAAGTCTTGCACTTTGAGGAGGCTCTGGCTTTTACAATTTCATTTACTGAACATATGTATATATATTATACTCGACATAAAAACATGGAGGGTGATTACAAAGAAAGATAAACCATTTATATTAATGTCTACAAATACTATACTACAATATGTATATGCTACAGTATATATATGTGTGTGTGTGTGTGTGTTTTGGCCCTAAATGACCTTAGTTGTCGATGGGCTGTAAAACTCAAACAAACAAATATGTGTGTGTGTAGGCAGAGCTTAACTTCATATAATAGCAGAGATCAATCTAGGCTTTTGGGGAAACTACCCTTTTTCAAAATAGGGGAAAATTTTGGGAAATCTAGGAATTTGAATCTTCTTATTTTGGTTCAAAATTATAATATATTCATTTTGATGAAAAAATAATGTAAAACAATTGATTTTATTTTTAAATTTAGTAAAGCAAGATTTTAATTAAGCGCAATAATGAAAACTTTGGGTTTATCATTAAATATGCAGTAGTTTTAAAAAAATAATGAAAAATAAGTCACAGTGGAAATTGTGTTAACAAAAACTGTCATTTTTAGCTTCAAATGGGGAATTTTTAAATCTTCAGGGGAATTTTAGGCCAGAGGGGAATTCATTCCTTGAGGGGAAATTTACCCATAAACGGTAATAAATCAGAGCTAGATTGATCCTTGAATTGAAAGATTACCTGATCAATGTAATCAATGTTTACTAGAATCATTAATTACCTGTACATCAGCTATAGATTTCAACTTACCCTTGGCATGACTTCATTGTTAACACAGTGCTGTAAGTTCTTCATCATCGACAATGCCACAGTGTTTAGTGCAAAAGGATCACACAGGATCATAGAAAGATCTCTGAAAGTTACAATAAAATGTAAAATGATTTTAAAACATTATATAATATAGTCAATTCACAAAACTTAATGGTGGATGCATGCTTAAATTTAGTGTGATCACACTTGGGTGCAATTTCAATTTTAAGCAATTGACGTACATTTAGTGTAATAATAGATTTACACAAAAACACAAAATGTAATAAGCCCAATCATATTTTAGCGCAAAATGTTTGAAGGGAAAAAATCTTAATTGAAATTATAACCATACTGATAGGCATTAACTTCATTAAGATATGTACCTTTATAATAGCATATTAAAGTTCATTTATCACATTTAATTTTTTATGTATTTAAAAACCTACACTGGCCAACAGCTGTCTCTAGAATATTGAAATAATCACAAAAAATTTGCATGATAGTTTTTTTCTCTGATTCAAATTTCAAACTAGGAAGAGATATTCTAGTATTAGAACTCTGCTGAGAAAATCTTATTGTCTCTGATTCTAGTTTCAAACTAGGGGGAGATAATCTAGTATTTTAACCCTGCTGAGAAAATCATATCAATGACTTAGGTGGCCAGTCTAGTAGAGATTGTGTATTTACCCAAGCACAAATTCGTGATCTTTACGTATACCATCCAGGAAACCTTGTAATTCTCTTGACCTCTTGGAATCAATGAATCGATCCCTAATACAGGCGTCAACACACCATGTGAACTTATGACAAGGATCTAAGGCACAGATCTCATTTACTTCATGGTCATGGAGAGCCATTAAAAGCTCTGCCCTTAATGTGCAATAGTGAGTATTTCTAGTCCTCAAGAACAAAGTTCTGAGAAACTGTAGAACCATGTCATAAAGTTTCACATTTTTCCCAACCATGTGCGACAATTTTTGCACAACTTCGCTTTGTCTCCTCGCTCTAGGAGATGGTAGAAAGAATGTCAGTGTTGCGTGTTCATGACCAAACAGGGCATTCTCTTTCTCCTTTATATACTGAGATAGTAATGGCGACACTTCATCTCCAAACAGTGCTTGGTTATCCTGCCAAATTTGTCTTTTTACTTCAGTTGCTGCCTCTGCATATAATTCTTTATCGTCCAGAATTTTTCTTAGATAATCTTCCTCTATTTTTGGTAAATGTTTTAACAATGCCATCACAACTGGTCGTAAAGTTTTAACTTTCACAACCGGGAAACTTTTGGTCAACAGAGATTCTAACTTTTCAAAACGTTTTTCATCATCACTGTTGGCTAATTCTGATATCCGATGGACGAGTTTGTCTCTTAGTTCCTCCAATACTGAGTTATGGAAATCAAGTCTTTTAAATTCATGCAAATCCAGAAATGGAAGAGCCGGACGCAACGAGGGCAGCAGAATACCATTTTCTGTCTGAAACTCCTCTATCGCTTGCAGAGGATCCGAGCAATTTGTCAGCGACTCTTGTAAATAGTCTCCACCGGGAATTCCAAGATCTTCTAAACCTGCCATTTTTTTAAAGTATGCGTTACGTCTTAAACAATCATTGAAAAAACTATAAACTGCATCATCATCTTGTAAATATCAAAAACTTTTGTATAAATTAGATAATGTACAAAACCGAAACCGTCAATCCCGCCGTCGGAAGCGATTACATTTCCACCCGCTGACGCTGAAGAGTTCCTCTAAGGGGAAGTCAATATTGATAGACGTACTAGGCTACACAAGATCTACAAGAAATAATTATAAGAGTGTGTTAAGTTACATGTATATATTAAACAATATCTAAACCGCACACATACAGCTTTAAAAATCACAAAATGACTTTTTTGTTTTTTAATAAATATTTTTACATTGAACTTTTTAAAAGACGTCTTGATAAAATAAGAAATATTAATAACAAAAAAGCCAATATTTAAAAAAATTAAGACGGTAACCTAAAGGTTGACCAAATAAATTCCGTCTGCTTCTTAGAATCATAAACAATGTATGGATAACCTCAATAAGCAAATTAAAAATAATTTAAAGATGAGTTTTATTGTTTGTCAAATACTTTAAAATGTACATACCATTACCATGATTGTTTTTTTTTTAAAGTTTATATTGTGATCATATTTTTTCAAAAAGAAAAAAAGATTGATCCTTAATCATCATAAAATTTTCTCTAATATTGAATCAACACATATCTATAATTGTATTAACTGTAAACCATTATACATGTATATCTATTTTTATCCCCTACATTTTTATTAATAAAACCTCATTTTTTACCAGATTTTGCAATTCATATAAAAAGTTCTGTTATTTTGATAAACTTTAAGAATTTATCTTATTTATTTAAAAAGGCAAATGTTGCTCTATAAATAACAAGCATAAAAAGAAGGTTCGAAAATTGCTAAACTTTTTTGTCCAACTTTAATATCTATTTTCTTTTTTTAATAAGTTACATAAAATTACGAGATTGCTCAAATCACAACACAATACAAAAAAAAAAAACACAGTTTAATGAAATATTTAATTTAACAATTACGTTTCATTTTTAATATATATATATATATATATATACCTTCTTTATGTTACAAGGATGATAAGGGAGACTACTCCTTAGATCTTGTATAGTTTTTCTATCCAACTCTCTGATCAGCAGTATACAGTCAGATAATAATTTTTGTGGTGTTAGTTATTATACAAGCTCACATTATCACGTAGTTTGCTAAACTTGCCTATATAATTGTAATTAAGCTTTTCCTCCTTTAGTTTACCTATATAGGGGTCATATCAAAAAGTGCTATTCAAATCTGTAACAATGGTGTTCCTTATCCATATGTATCGATTGATTCAGTTACATGTTTCTGCTTTAATGAAAAGTATAAAAAAAGGAATATTATCTAATTGAAGGCTTTAATCAAGTAAATGTTTTGCATGCATTAGAAAAAAACAACAGAATTTCTTGAATTTTGCAAGAAATAGACGTTTTTGCTGTTAAAGATTTTGTTCTATCTTCTCACTTCATTTAGACTCAAATCTCTGGTGTTTGCATATATATCTATGGATTCGAGATTAATCACAGGATATTGTATGTTAAAAACAGTTCCGACTCGGTAACCTTTCTGCAATGAGGAAATTGTTTCACAGATACAAAATAGATCAAAGCCAGTTATGTAATAAATGAATGATGCATGATATTTATGACAATTTGACATGCAAGTTAAACACATCAAGCAATTAGGGGCCAGCACAAATGAATATTCCCTGTCTAGTCTCTGATATACATTTTCATTGCTGTACCTCTATTTTGGCTTATAAAACTGTCACACATTGATTTTTAAATTGAAAACTTAATTTTCAATGTTTAACATTCGACATATTTTTTATTGGTTAATTATAGCCCTAAGCATGTGATTAACTTCGTTATTACTAATGTGTGTACCCAGAGACATAGATAATTCACTATACCATCTAAATCTCTGCTGTACCGTATCAAATCACAGAGGCACAACATGTATCAATCACATGTCAAAATAACAAACTTTCAAATGTTCATTAAATATTCATCAACTTGTTGATCCATTAATGTGATGTAATTAGCATGATTTAAAAGTCAAAATATGCAAAACTGGATTTGAAAATATTTCCAATACATATGAAAAATAAGTTTTAATGATGATTTTATATCTTGAATAATTCATTTTGAGTGTCCTATAGAGCAGGTTTATTCCTGGAAATGTTTAGTGTCGTCTGCAAAATAGTATCATTCCGAAGACATGCAGAGAGACAATTAAATCTATAAATCATTTTTGTTTCTTTATCAGTCATAACTTATTCATGGAATACATTCATGTTCCTCAAGTGTACCAAGTTGACATCAAGAAATTCACTCAAGCGTGACTGATTTAAATGACGTCTGTTTCAGTCAACCATGGATGACACAACGCTACAGTAGAGGTCAAAGAGACAACACACAGTGTCAGTCAATCCCGTACTTTTTAGTTACGATTTCCTGACGTACAGACGGAATGGTTGTAGACGATCATTCTTCATTACTTACTGAAGTCTTCTCAGACAATTTTAATTTGCCTTGCCTTTCTGTCATAAAGAATCTTCAAATCTGGCGTTATTCGGTACAGTTCTTTTAATTGTATTATAAAAGACAAGGATATTGAGACTATTGTTAATAAGTGTGTAGCACAGGGACCTTATATCTTGTATATGTATATACTGTTGGTTAAAAATTTTTGTGCCAGGTCCCTGTGGTGTGTAGTAACCACAATCCTAGTATGATGTATATTGTATGTACCTTGAAGTGTCTTTGCAAATTAAACTAAACACTTGGCAATTATTGTTCACATATCAAATTCCATGGTCCTGAAATTTTAAGTTTCATATTTAAATGTTCAAGTCTTTTAATGATTAGGCCAAAAAAAAAAGTCTGTTTAGGGTTACATTGGCCAAAAAAATATGGTCGGTCGGTCGGTCGAGAGGATTTTTCTTTTTTTAACGTCGTTCATTCTAAAATGATGGCCGGAACCGAAGTCTGAGATCGAAATTCCGATATTTTTTTTTTGAATAGTCGGGCAAAGAAAACCAGTCCAAAAAGCGTTCATTGACCTTCCAAATTTCCTAAAATTTCTAAAAATAACTCTTTGAAAGCGAGGCTCCGTGGAAATGTAACCACAGACATAGCTAGCCGGGAGGACGTTTTAGGATTCCTACAATTAAAATTAATTTCTTTGCATGCAGAGAGATGTTAATGAGAGATTTTATTTTTCTATTTCATAAGAAATTATACTTGATACATTCAAACCATTTTACCAACTTTAGCCTTCCTTGCCCGACTATTCACTTTAATTTTTTTTTACGTAGAAAAGTGGAAAAAAAGTTAGGGTCGGGGGTTAAGAATTAGAGTCGGTCGGGTAACCCTAAACAGACATATTTTTTTTCCCTCACAATGATGTATGAATAAAAAATTTGAAAGTGAATTTGGTTATTAAATCCTCATTTTTTTTTAAAGTTTCTCAACTGAATTATATTAATCAAGATATCAAGATCATCATCTCTTACTATTCTGTGAGTAGTTTCTATATAGACATTAGAGTTTCTCACTGATTTACCTAAGTGAAAATTATAAATTATCTCCCCTTGATTGAGTCTGGGAGTGACGGTGAATCTACAGGTGGAGATATGAAATGTTTCAACACTACAGTCAATCAATATGTTATCAGACCTCATCAAGTACCCTTATCAACAAGTCCTTATAGATGTTACGATGGCTGAAGTCGTTTCTGGTCATGGCCCAAACAATTCACAATTAGCTCTTGATGATAACTTCAGGTGAAGTCGGAGACAGGTGTGTAGGTTAAAGTAGCTTATTTCACAGGTAAATTCAATATAATTAATTTACTTCATTGGAGTGTATGCATATACAATGTAGTTTTATAGTTTTAATATTTATAGCCTGGGTATATATGACACAACAGAGTAGACCATTCACTGCAAACAGTTTGTTGTTTCGAAAGGAAATATTTTAATATTTCTATAAGACAATTGACGTAAATGATGATTTAAGTAGTCCTAACTTCCTCAGTTGCTGCAACTTTTCTAGATAGATTGGACCTCAGATATCATGTTATCACTATTTAAGGAATAGATTTTTATTTTGTTGAGGTTATGAGGGTATGATAATGGAGCCTGTGTTAATTTTATGTAACCTGGCTTTGCCAGGGTTACATAATTTACACATGCAAATTCGATCGAACAGCTGATTGGAATTGAGTTATTCATATGTTCCTACCAAAAGTGGGGTCATGACCCCAAGTTGCTATGCCATTGATTATTTCCTAACAATAGAATCGCCAGCACGTGTTGTGCTATCATTATACACTGATAATGATAATACTAATACAGCATGGTTATTGAATCCGTGTCAGTGCAAACTGTAAATATTCTGAGATAAAAATATATACATTCAATTTTGTTCTTTTGAATGAAAATCCGGGAAAATTTTTCAACCACAAAAATGATATTGTATTTGATGAACCTGACAGAGTGATAAATACATTTCCCAACAAATGTCTATTGCCACTGACAAATATCCATCTTACATGTAACGGTCCTTTGTTCCGTGACAATTTCACGTTATTTCTGTACCTGAAGTACATAAGACTTGAAGACGAATTCTATTTATAATGGAGATACATCACATTCAGTGATGCATAAGAAAACTGGACAGGATAATATATAACTTGTTTTAATACAAGTTTTGTGCCAGATTCTGTTTACTGGCACTGCATTTTTAGTTTTCATTGTGTCCTGAATATTTGTATAATGTTTCATCAAAATAATTTTAAAATAAGGCCAGTGGTTGGATGACAAAGAGATATTTTGATGATAATGGTGACCTTCACAGTGTACAATGATCCTGAAATGTAAACCCGTCCCTAAGATTTGAATAGCAAGGTTTAACATTTCCTTACACTAAAACTGAATTAATAGGTTACAGGAAACATTAGCTTGAATAAAACTTCATTTTATTGATGCAGCTTTAAAGATTCTCATTACATCCACACGTAATATGTCTGGTATATTCATACATACCGGGTACGTTTTTTATTTCTAACACGACATCAGATTATTACAAGTTGTTGATGTTTTCTAATAAAGCCTGGACCACCTACATCTGAACCATGTACAAAGTGGTAGTTACTGCAACACTGGGTTTTGATATACATATATGTAAAACACTTTTGAAGCATTTTCTGCAGTTTTGCTAGTATCGAAGAAAAAAGTTGAACCATATATATTGTATCCAACCTAATAAAAGCTCAGAACCCTTAAATAACGAAAAAAAAAAAATGGGGGCCACTTTATAGGCTAAATTTGGACTAAACTTTCAGAAAATTATTATACAAAGTCAGCTATAAATCAATGTGCAAAAGAAATTAAAAAGAATTTATATTTTCAGATTTTATTTATTTTAAAGTAAAAGTGGGGAGGGGCTCTTATAGTGTAAAATACGGTAAAATGACAAAGTCACTAAAATCATAAAGTGAAAAAGTGTTGTTTTGTTTTAATTAATCCTTGGAGTATTCACAACTTCAGTATTTCTATTGAAGACAAAGTTAGCGGATTTCAGACAAGACCTGAAAGGAATGTATCTGTTTATCTATTCACTATGAATCGGCAGTTTTCAGATTAACGGCAAGCTCAACAAAGAGGACAACTTATTGACCTTGGATTTTTGAGCGGTAACCAGAGGGAGCCATTGGGAGATTATAGATACCACGGCAACAACAGATACTCCGGGGCAAAAATGTGAACAGTAAAGAAATCTGCATTAAAGTTCTACATTCCAGTCAGTACAATACAATTTACCACTTCAATAGGCTGAAACATATCAATGAAAAGGAAAGCTTTAACAAAAAGAGTGTAATTTCAGTCAAATGCCTTGCTTCAGATTTTCTTTATGGCAGCCGATTCACAACAGAATTTGAATGCTTTCAATAACAACATTCCAATATTTATTTGTTATTTGGTGAAGTAGACAAGAGCTCAGATTAATTGTGAGTCTACAAAATACAATAGAAGCTATATTAATGCTGCATTCCACAATTAATCATTTGTGTCAAATTTCAAATAATTTAATTTCTGTATCAGTGAAAGTATGTACCTTTATCAAAGGTAGTCATTCTTTTTTGTGAGTGCAAAGTTATAAATATCTCCCAAACGTATTAATGCTGGAGATATTTTTGAGATGTTGGTGTAGATTAATCAAAATGCAAAATTAAGGTCATTGTGACCTTGACCTTATAATGTAATGCCTTAATTAGCTAGGATCAACATCTGCAGTTTTGTTTCAGTGTCAAAATTTTATTAATTGGAGCCTAGATAAAAGTTACCTAAAATGAAGGTCACAGTGACCTAGTTTCAGGACATAACAAGATGCCTCACATGTACTGATTAATATTAATGGGAAGAATTTAACGAAATGGAGCCTAGAGAAAAGCTAAACTGTAAAATGAAGGTCACAGTAGCCTATTTATTAATATATGCCAACAAGAATATGCATTTTTTTATGTAAACAGGTTATGATAATACACAAGAAAAACAATATCCAGTTTTAAAGCACAATGTTTTATTTCTAATTATATAATGACATCTCTGTGAAATGACAGTATATCTTTGATCACATCAAATCATGTCATATTATAAGTCACAGCAAAAACCATGTAGTTTAGCAAAACCATATACAGTTGACCTGATAAAACCATATATACCTACAATCACTCAGTGTTTACCATAATTAACATAGGATTATTGTCTTCTGTAACGATGTATGATGAAACTCTACACTTCTGTCTGTGATCATTCTGTAGAGAATTACAGTCTTTCACCATCTACCCAGATCCATTTGGGATGATTTCTTGTTTTCACAACACATCACACACACAGATAAATGGTCAGAGGATGAAAATGTGAAGTTACATTTATAAAGTATAATTTTGTAAAACAGAAAATAGGACAGAAGTGAGAAGGGATGTTTGTAGAATTTGACTCTTCAATCTACAATTTGAGACAGGGTATTATGAATATAACAGAAGTTATTCTTTATTGTTGTGACAATCTGTCAATTTATAGGATCTTCAAAGAAAAAAATATCCTTTAAAGAGTTTTTCATTCTCTCAAAAGTATAAACAAATCATACAAAATTTAAATGAAACAATATGCCAGTAAGAAAATTAAAGATACCATTCAAATACAACTGGTTTCTAGCAATATAAATTTGAATATCTTACCAGTGAGGTACATATAATGATGTGTAACAAACTGTGAATGTCTGTCATAAATAGCACTCTTCTTAATATGAAAAGAGGGGAGATAATCGGAGGGGAGATAATAAGAAGATACACTGCTCAATGTTATATACTAATTATCTGTTGATTTAGTTTGTATGCACTTCCTTATAACATGTGCCAGGCTTTGAAAGAAAGTCAAGAGTATGAGGAGAAAACAAAACCACCAATCTAGGTGCAAATATGGCACAAGGTATAAAAATGGTATGTGAAAAACTGGCTGTATTCTTGCCTAGACAAGAAAATATTAGTTTAAGAGAGAAAAATGACAACATTAAATAAACAAAGTGCAGTAACTCTTTAAAAGTACAAAAGATATCATTTTAACCATCCCCTATCTGAATGTTATACAAAAAACAAATGTATCTATTTATTACAGGTACAGAATCAACGACCTAACCAAGACAGATTTATATAGATAGACGATGGAACTGTTAATGAAGTCATAACTTATCATGACAGCAGAGATATAGTCGACAGCAGTATTAGAGTACCGGTAGAACATGTTCAGGGACAAATTAATTCATCAAGAGTCGGAACAAACCTATTTACTATTCAGTTTGAAAAGTTAATTGTTCTCAGTCCAAACATTTGTGTCAGTTTCAAAATTTACATAATATTTATGCAAATGTTATTCAAGTTGCATGAAGCATGAAAAGCAACGTGTTGCGTGCATCAAACCTAACTACACATAAATCATATGTGTGGTAGACACATCTTATATGAAGAGTCTAAAATTTAAGTAAAAACACGGAAATCTGAAATATTATGTAATTTTACACCATATACCTGCATTTGTACCAACATTCAAAACATAAAGAATATAAAGTTTTGGTTAAATTTGATTTTTCTACTTTATGATTAACAATCAGTATCTTTTATAAGGACAAGCCTAGCTATGGAAAGTGATAGAATGCTATACACCTAAAATACTCAGTTACTATGACCTAGAGGTGGAAGTCTAGTGGTAGAATGTCAGACACCTTAACCACTCAGCCACAGTGGCCCAGAGGAGGAAGGCTAGTGTTAGCATGTCAAACAACTTAACCACTCAGCCACTGTGACCATAGTGGAACCGACTGTGACGGTGGAAGGCTAGTGGTAGAATGTCAGAACGCTTTAACAATTCAGCCACTGTGACCGAGAGGTGGAAGGCAAGTGGTAGAATGTGACGCTTTAACCACTCAGCCACTGTGACCCAGAGGTGGAAGGCTAGTGGTAGAATGTCAGACACCTTTAATCACCCACCCACTGTGACTCATAGGTGGGAACCTAGTGGTAGAATGTAAGAAAACTTGATCATTCAGCCACTGTGACCCAGAGGTGGAAGGCTAGTGGTAGAATGTCAGACGCTTTAACAATTCAGCCACTGTGACCCAGAGGTGGAAGGCTAGTGGTAGAATGTCAGACGCTTTAACAATTCAGCCACTGTGACCCAGAGGTGGAAGGCTAGTGGTAGAATGTGACGCTTTAACCAATCAGCCACTGTGACCCAGAGGTGGAAGGCTAGTGGTAGAATGTTAGACGCTTTAACCAATCAGCCACTGTGACCCAGAGGTGGAAGGCTAGTGGTAGAATGTTAGACGCTTTAACCACTCAGCCACTGTGACCCAGAGGTGGAAGGCTAGTGGTAGAATGCCAGAAAACTTAACCATTCAGCCACTGTGACCCAGAGGTGGAAGGCTAGTGGTAGATTGCCAGAAAATTTAACCACTCAGCCACTGTGACCCAGAGGTGGAAGTCTAGTAGTAAAATGTCAGACATCAAAGGATATAAGGCAAATTACCTTTGGGCATTTACCTGGTACAAACTGTACACTGTAAAATGTATGACGTAAAATTAAAGAGATAGGTAAAGTAAACACGTTTTAATAACTTATGAATGATATGGATTTAGATTTACATACCCGGTAGTTTAACACATATTGATATGTTGATTACAACACTTGGAAAAAAAAGACGTTTCTATGAGAGTTCATTTTCCCAATTTTTCCAAAATTTTCTTTTCTATACTCCTGTGTTATGCAGAACTACCCATTTGAACTTAAGCTTTTATTCCAGCAAACTAGTTATGGAGATGCCTTCTATCCTGGCATCAAAAGTTTTACATCAGTTGTCAATGTGAGTGAGAATGTCCTATTATTACCAAGTTAATATCCTATGTGGAGAATTCTTCACAATTAATCATAATAACTTGTATTTATATTATATGGCTAATGCATCTTTAACTTAATGCAGGTTATTTCAATGTACCGATTTCGTTAAGTGAGACACCTTTTCCTGATGATGGATGGTCACGATGACAGCTGTACATCCCATTTCTACACAATATAGACACAATTTAAAGCACTTGACATTATTGCCTACAAATGAAGCGGCGCTTTTTGTCACGACATGTCATACTTCTCAAAATGTTTTTTCACAGCGGCCTGAAAGTCCTGACTAGGCGAGTCCGCCATTGTCACAGAGCGCTTCTTTCCTTTGTTTTTACTTCCTTTCCGTTTCAATATAGTTTTCAGATTTTTGAACGGGTTGGAGGAGTCTGAAAAACTGGAGTTGGATGTGGCACCCGGTGATTTTGGAGGTTGGGGTTCGGTTTGTGGGGGGATATCAGGGGTCCCCCTACTGTCATGAGATGATATGTGTTCTATGCTAGAGATAGACTTGGGTCTCTCCTTGGCTAAAACTGGGTTAGAATTTTTATCAGTCTGTGACAATATTGGCATTGAGATAGCAGACAACATGCCAACAGAAGTTTGGTCCATTCCATTCATTGTAACCTGCAGTGAATTGGTAGACTGTTCTCGCTGGCTTTTATTCCCTCCACCCAACACTTTGGAATGTGAGAAGCTATCAAGTCGGTTTTCATTTTCGTCTGGCACTTCCATAAGACCGACTAGAGAGCTGTCAGGGTATCCAGCAATACTTCGGCACTTTTTGTCTCGGCTTTCACGCAGTTCCTTTGATTTTCGACCAATCATAAGTAAACTCTCCTGACTGCCATATTGCCGGCCCATCAACAGACCTTGTTTCACATCGAAATCTGTATCAGTCAGATCCAGGCTACTGCGATGTTTGCGGGTCATTTTATCTTTCATTGACCCCCATTTGCCCTTGTTGGGTGACTTTAAGGCTGGTGCCGACTTTGAGGTTGGGCTTTCTAAACTTTCACTAGATCCAGTTTGATCATTGCCCAGATTATCCAACAACAGAACTCCGTTTTTGCCCTTTCTGCCGTAGGCTTCCCGCACTGCTTCCAACAGTCTCTTGTTGGTTTCTTTGAGAGATTCAATATCCTCTTCCTGTTGTCGAATGATTTTTTCACTGTTGGCCATTTTGCATTGAACCTTGCTATGCTCTTTCTTTAACTGGCCTTCCAGAAGAAGGAGATGAGCAATTACCTCCCCTAGTTGTTTGTCCGATCGTGTGGCATTGCTCCGACACTCCTGCTCCTTCTGTTGCAGCCTCATTTTGAGGACAGCGACGTTGTGACTATGTGCAACTCGTTCCTTTAAGATGATGGCCTGTAGTTGTTTGACTAAGCTGTGAGTCTGCTGAAGATCGGTCTGTAGGGTTTGTAC